>NC_056605.1:4840862-4846346 GCF_018340385.1 Cyprinus carpio
GAACATAAACTTACATTGTTCTTCTTCTGCTTATGTGTTTGTTTTAACTGTTTTTAAATAATCAAAACAACCCCTTGGCTATGACATCATAACCTGTTGCTCCATCTTTTGATCTGAATTAATATTACCATACACCTACTTAAAGCAATAGACCCACCAAAATACATTCTGTCCCTCCATTCTCCATTTCTCAGCATAACACAAAATTATAGATTTTGAAGAACGTTAAATGACAGTTCCTGTTCCCATTTGGCATCAGTTTTTTATTTTTGTTCCATAATGCAAATGTTTTATGGGCCATATATAAATTCCATTTATGAAATACTTTGCCAGGCATACGTAAATCAAACCTAAAACATGGTGATATTTAGCAAATATTTAGCAAATATAAAAGACAGACATGCATTTATTTATATACTGTATTTTTTTTTTTTTTACACAACATATAAATATAAAAATGTTTATGAGATTAGTTTATATCATGTTGTTTTAATAAAGTTTTTATATATAGATAAAATATTCTGTTTGACAATTCGTTTCATTTCGTAATCGTACAATTAATCTAGAACCGGCAAGCAACGCCCAGCAACATTACCCTTATCATCACCTGTTTTTCTTTGTGGACATAAAGAAATAATTTTAAAGCCTGTTGGACTGGTTGTAACCAAGAGCTGTTTTAATTAACAATAACTTTTTCAATAAACAAAAATACTGATTTCTCAATCATCGTTTCTTTTCATGTTCCTAGTTTATGTTAGGCTGTTGTAGTCTAAATGGGTGTATGTATACATTTACGTTGAATCAAATAAACATTTCTTTCTAAAGGTACTTATTGTTTTGATACTTTGTCTGTATTTAATGCGAATGGTTTTAAATTGTATGTTGTGGATAGTTTTCACTGCCCGATTGAGTTAGCAATTTATTAATTAATTAATCGCAACATCATAAATGAATTCAAATTAAAATTTGAATTGACAGCATAAGTTGCATATACAAATTTTACTATGTTTATCTATCCAGAAGAAATTACGTGGTGTGAAATTATATATCACCTTATACCAGTAACATATATGTTCAATATCACTTTTGATATAGGGCAATATAGGTCCTATATTACATGCTGAATGGGGCCATACAGGGAAATCAATGGGGTCCTAACTTAAACACTAGATATTCACCAAATAATCTACTTCTTCATCATTTTGGAGCTCCTTGTTTAGCAAACAAAATAAGGCATTGTTAAGTCACCTCAGTAGACTGATCACGTAAACCCCAATAAAAATGTCTGAATGCACTGAATTACATGGCAGTGTCATTTGTGTCTAAACGGTACGAAGCGGGTCTCAACTAAGTTCAATGGCTTTTAATCTTCGGTGTTTGCATATTTTTTTATTGTGGTAATGAAATCAGTTCTCCCTTAAAGTGGTCATGAACAGCCTTTTTTTTTTATGTTGTACGTTCTCTGAGTCCACTTACAATGTTCAGCAATTTTTACACCTCAAAAAACTAATTTTATAAGTAAGGGCCATTTTCTGTCCTGTTTTGTGACCCCCCTCATCAGAACGCTGGTTTGAAATAGGCATGGATTGGTGGATTGTAGAGCACAGACGTAAACAAAGCTGTACGCATTTGTATATACAGATTGATACAAATACCATGGTTAAACATGGTAGTGTAGCAGACAGTTTAATTTGTGGTTACCATGGTATAGTACCCAGTGTTTTTTGGTTTTACATTTGTAGTAAAACCATATTCATTTGTTGTCATTCAGACGCCATCTTTATGCCGTTCGCCTCTTTAATTAAACCTACATGCCACAACTCAGTGGGCGTGCTAAACACCAGCGAGTAGAAAGCAGGTGTTGAATCTTCTTCTGTGGAGGCATAGTTTTAGCCACACTATTACATCATAGAGTAAAGTCAATCCACAAGCTGTCATTTTGGCAGACTGGATGCAGTTACGCTGGTTTTTAGACTAACGACAAAATTTTGAGTTCTGAACTAACAGGAAGTTTTAATACATAAATACCCTCTTATATGTCAAAATATAAGGAATTTTGTTCATGACCTCTTTAAGTTCATACAGGTATTCAGCAGAGGAACCACCCACCTCAAAAATAAATGTTTCCAAAAGGGGGTTTTGCTTTGAAGATGACACAGAGAAAAAATTTTGGTTTCCCCAAAGACCTTTCATTGAACAGTTTCCTTCAAGAACCTTTTATCGTAGCAAAATAACATTTATTTACTAAAGAACCTTTTGTGCATAGAAGTTAAAAGCAGAATTTGAAAATTTTCTTCATGGAACCATAGAGCCATACGACCTTTATATTTAAAAGTGCAGTGCAGAGAATGACATTAACAATCAATGATCAACCACATTTGACACCCAAAGTGTCACACTACTTTCAGAAGAAAGGACCCGACCCCAGCCAAGCCGGATTGTACCAGTGCAGGCGGTGCTTCTGTGAACGCATAGAGGTGAAGGAGCTGTGGCAGATAATGTCCTTCCACCAGCGCCCTGTAATTGGCCATGAGGGGGCATGTAATTATACAGGAACAGTGCACGTTGGCCAGCTAGGGAAACCCCGGAAACACAACAACTCAGAGAGCTTAGCTGTACATATCTTTATGATGTATAATAGATTATGCATTTATGTGTGTGTGTTGTGTGTGGGTTTATGTGTACCGAGGAGAGTTGCAGTGGTAGTACTCCTGTGAGTATACAGCGCAGCCTCTCGGATGAGATAAAGAAGGCTCTCAGGATGAGGACAAAAAAGCTGCATGTGTAATAAAATTACGAGTGCATGCAGCTTCCTGGAGGAGGGATGGGTTTGGGGATGGAGAGAATTAGAGAGAGGATAAGGCTTTTAAAACGGATAAAACACATGTGTGTCAATTAAATGTGGCATGTGTTTTTTTTTTTTTTTTTTTTACTAGACATTTTCTAAACTTAATCTGAATGAAACATCAAATGTCAAACATCTTTATCTCATAAAGCAGCCTGTACAAAGTAACTGCAGCGTGGAACTTGAACACAAGGCAGATCGTTGGCTGATGTCACGATTTTAGCAAGCGACGCTTATGCTTAGACAAATTCGCTACATGTTGGGAGCTTTCCATCGTCCCATTGTTCTTGCTCAAATGACAGCTATTCTATTCTAACTCTTTTAGATATTTTACAAGAGTTGTCACTAACAGAACCAGCACTGGTTGACTTTTTCTCTGTGCTTCAGGACTTCGGTGAGGCTGCAGAGTGTTGCTTTTGTTTTCCTAGATTTGGTTTGATGTTAAATTTGTGTAAGTGTAATAGTCCGAGTTGTTGTTTTTGTTCCTTTATTAGTGGTGTTTTTTCCTAAGCGAGAATCCTTAGTCTTGTACATATTTTAAAGGTACTCCCTATCCCCAAAATGCATAACTCACTCACACTCATTTAGCAGGTGTATATCTCAAATCTGTAAGCTTGTTAAGTTTCTCAAGAGACTAAGACTTATTTTTGTTTGTAGCATAAAAACCAGGCAAAATAAGAATAAACTCAGAATTAGGACTTTTTTCCTCACACTTCCTGAATTTACATCTCATAACATCTATATTTTCCCTCAGAATCCTCAGATTTGCATTAGCTTTAAACTGACTGTCATTGAGTGAATTCGTTATTTTTTTTCTTTGCACCCAAAAAGTTTGTAGCTTGAACCACTGATGGCCATGGACTCTCATTTTTAGATTGTCTTATTAGCCTGATTTGCTGTCCTATGGAGGTCAGAAGCTATCGGATTGCACTCATAATATCTTAATTTGTGTTCCACGGGATGAAGAAGGCTTGACATGAACGACATGAGGGTGCGTAGGCCTATTAATGGACAGATTTTTTTATTTTTTGGTGAACTATCCCTTTAAAATACTTTTTTATTTATTTATTCTTTTATTATCTTTGTTTTTTTTCTGTCGCTGTCATTCTGTTGCACTGTGGAAGCTTCTGTCATGAAAACAAATTGTGTAAACATAACTGTCAATAAAGCTCATTCTGATTCTGATTCTGAAGGAGGAACTTAAGCGAAATTTAAAGAAACGAATATCATTCATTCTGTTGCACTGTGGAAAAAAGGAATTTAACTTTGAATATCGCATAAAGTATTCGCAAAATAAAACACCATTTTCTTACTAACTTCTGAAGGTGCAATGTGTAATATTTCTATAACTTTGACTAAATCTTTACCTTGTGTCACTAATGTAGCTTTCTAGTGAGGGTTGAGTGGGAACTTCGAGCTGTTGGCACCGCTTAGGAATTCTATACACTGCACTCTTTAAAGAGAAACTGAAATGCAATTTTATATTTCTCTCTATTCTCTTTCAAATATTTCCATTAAGAGGTCTTTCGGCATGATCGGGCGACATGTCGCATTAGATTTTTTTATTTCCATTTTATATTACAGTATGTTAATTATTTAAGTAAAAGGCATTTAGTTTAAGACTATTTATTTTATTCCTTTAAATGTTGTTTTTTTCAGTTTTTCTTCTCTCCTTTGTGCTGCTGTTTGCACCCCCTGCACTGTGTGTGTCCGTCCGCTACGCCAGTATGTTTTCATCCAAAGTTGTGAAATAAAACTTAAAAACATAAAGCATAAAACATTTTGGGTAAAAGAAAGCACAGTTTCCATAGTGAGTTGAAGAGAACAAAATAGTCACTTCTTGATTAATTTGCGCTAAATATCCCAAAGAAAAAGAACATTTGCTGCAGTAGGAGAAGGCCAATATGATAATTTTTGTATAAAATAAATTACAAGCTTCAGAGTGCGGTAAACCAAACACGCCGTGGTTATCTTATTTTCAGAGCCTGCTGTTTGGGAACACAAATCTGGGAGTTAATTATAATGAAGCACTTTGACGAGACATTGCTCAAGCATTTTAGAATGATAAAACTAGCATTTCAGATGCTTTGCAATGAGATCAGTCCGTTGGTTGGTCCAGTTATGCTGTCCCATTAAAGGGATAGTTCACCCAAAAATGAAAATTATGTCATTAATGACTCACCCTCATGTCGTTCCAAACCCGTGAGACCTCCGTTCATCTTCGGAACACAGTTTAAGATATTTTAGATTTAGTCCGAGAGCTTTCTGTCCCTCCATTGAGAATGTATGTACGGTATACTGTCCACGTCCAGAAAGGTAATAAAAACATCTTCAAAGTAGTCCATGTGACATCAGAGGGTCCGTTAGAATTTTTTGAAGCATCGAAAATACATTTTGGTCCAAAAATATCAAAAACTACGACTTTATTCAGCATTGACTTCTCTCCCGGGTCTGTTATGAGCGCGTTCACAACACTGCAGTGTAGTGATATCCGGTTCGTGAACGAATCACTCGATGTAACCGGATCTTGTTGAACCAGTTCACCAAATCGAACTGAATCATTTGAAACGGTTAAGCTGTTAACTTTTTTAACATTGCTGACACTCCCTCTGAGTTCAAATAAACCAATATCCCGGAGT
>NC_056605.1:4846599-4846713 GCF_018340385.1 Cyprinus carpio
GCGGTCATAACATTAGCACAGAATCAGTTCAGAATCAATCACCAAAAAAAACAGCTCGGTTCAGACGCGCTGTGTGTCAGTCTGCTTCAGGCTGAATCACGCATGCGCAGTATC
>NC_056605.1:5147242-5264678 GCF_018340385.1 Cyprinus carpio
TACGATCAAAGATCTGCTACAGTGGTGACTAGCTTATCTGAGCTAACATAAACAAATCAAAACATTTGTATTTAAATGTTAACGATTAGCACGCAGCTAGCGCGATTAGCGATCTTTTATGAGCATCTCAAACAACATAAAAC
Source organism: Cyprinus carpio (assembly GCF_018340385.1). Taxonomy (NCBI): domain Eukaryota; kingdom Metazoa; phylum Chordata; class Actinopteri; order Cypriniformes; family Cyprinidae; genus Cyprinus; species Cyprinus carpio. The sequence continues at coordinate 5,147,386 of NC_056605.1, forward strand.
AATCTGAATCAGTTCTATATGGTATCAAACAGCAAGAATCAGGTTCACAACTCCGACTGGTTTTAAAAGAATGGTATTTCGCGCCATAATGGAGCTAGCACAATCAGCATAACACTCGCATTAGAATTAACATCCTTACCGGAGGTATCTTGAGAAGCTCGCTGTCATGCGGCTTAACTCTCTCTCACACAGCTTTCAACCTAATGGACACACCATATTTCAATATTTGGTACGAGATTTTTCTTTGAATTTCTATCCTTCAGAGGGTAGTGGTATTTTAATATTTCAGTTTGTTTTACCAACTATTAAAACGCTCTTAATGGTTCTAATGGGAATTCTAATGGTTTTTAATGGACACTGTAATGGTCTCTGTTGGTCTCTATTGGTAATTTGCTTTCTTCTATTGGTGGCATGTATTGTCTATTGGATACCATTAAGGACCAACAGAACACCTTTGGAAACTTCTGGTGGTATCTACTGGAAACCAGTAGAAACCATTATGACTCCAATAAATTAAGTGGTTTCTTTGGAAAACTGTAATGGTCTTAGTGGGTAGGCTAGACTGCTGAAAAAATAAATAAATAAATGAACACACAAACAATAGAAACCATTACAGAATTTGTAATGGTTTTAATGGTTCTAATGGGAATTCTGTTGGTTTTAATGGACATTGTAATGGTCCCTATGGGTCTCTATTTGTAATTTGCTTTCTTTTATTTGTGGCATGCATTGTCTATTGGATACCGTTAAGGACCAATAGAACACCTTTGGAAACTTATGCTGGTACCCACCCAGCACCAGACGTCATTCGGACATCGTTTTTTTTTTTTGCTAAATCTCGGCCCGTCATTGCCTTCTTTTAGATCAAAAATTGACGTTGAAAGTTGGTCTTTGCTTGGTTCGTCGGATTTGGTCCAAATTTTGCCCTAAACTCAGCAATGGTCTTTGTTTTGTCTGTCTGATTTGGGTTCAAATATAGCCCCAAAATCTATGTTTAATATTAGGTTTTGTTTGGTCCATCTGATTTGGTCCAAATTTAGGCCAAAAATAAATGTTGAAATAACAGTGAAATTCTGCGTGACCTACGTGCTGTAATGGGCGCGCGCGCTGAACTGGAGCGGAGGACGTCACCATGGAAACGAGGCGGCAGCCCAACCGTCAAGCAGCTGAACGCTGACTCTCAATGTGGTTTTCACTATTTTTTTAGGTAAGTTTCGTCTATATAATTACACAAATAGTACATTAAAGTGTTTCTGACACTTTATTTCATGTAAATGATACGCTTCCGTTTAATATTTACTTTATAGAAATGGTTTAGTGTCGTCAGAAAAAGTCCGTTAGCATCTCCACTGTAAGGCTAACTACAAGAGGTAACGATAGACTTGAGCTCTTATTTATTAAGTTTGGGCTTTATATGTCATCTTATTTGTGGATGAGCGCTCTCTCTCGCTCTCTCTCTCTCTCTCTCTCTCTCTCTCTATATATATATATATATATATCTCAACGGATGAATGGAAGTAAGCTAATTAATTTAACCTAAAAGTATGCACTGTACAGTTAACGTTACGTTACATCACTTACAATGGGCTGAAACCTTCAGGTTTTGATCTTTCATAGTAAAATACATAAATACCACTTGTTCTGTTATTTCAGAAGTGCCAGAAAAAAAAAAAAAAAACCTCTATGACACAGGAGATGTTCCTGATTTTAAAATTTCTTAAGGGAGATAATGAAAACACACACACACACACACACACACACACGGATATATATACATATATATACATATATGTATATATGTGTGTGTGTGTGTGTGTGTGTGTGTGTTTGTTTGCTTGTTAGTTATTTGATGTCCACGCTGTAGGAGCATTACTAAATTAGTAAAACTAAAATGTTTAAGTCTTTTTTTTTTTTGTATATATTCTGTCAATTATTATTTTTCTTTTCTGCATTTCACCTCTGCTATAGTTTATTTATAATAAACCTGTCATTGTATAATGAATATTGTTGTCTCTGTGACAGTATGCTTATGTTCCTAGGTTCTTCCATGCTGATGGCTGTGCTCTAGAGTCATATCTCCTGTCGAAGAACATTTTTAGACATTATGAACCATGAAAAGTAAGTAATTCCTCAAACATACACTACCATTCAAAAATGTAAGGGTCAGATTTGTAAAAATAAATATTTTATGCTCACCACTGCTGCATTTATTTGATTAAAATACAGTAAAATAGTAATATTGTGAAATTACCATTTTATAACTATTTTCTATTTCAGTATGTTTTAAAAAGTGATCAAAGCTGAATTTTCAGCATCATTACTCCAGTCTCCAGTGTCACATAATCCTTCAAATATTAGTCCATTCTAATAAAGTGCAAGAAGCTCTTAAAAATATTAATGTAAATAGTAATTTTTTCCTTTGGTGATTTGTATTGTATACCCAGAATGCAATGCACCAATGAAGTAGATTCTCATTCTCTAACTCCAAGCTACACACTCTCACACCGTGTCTATACTGGACGCACCAAAGTGACTGTTAAAAATCATTTGAACTTTGTCAGTACATCATAAATAGAAAGAGGCATCAGTTTACCATCTGTGATTTGTTGTGTCGTGCCGTGCCACATCCAGTGTAGAGAGCATTACTGATTATAATAGGCTCTGTTGTATTTTGTTGTGCCGTCCAGTGTAGACACAGTGTTAGACCTCTTATTAAATATCATTACATATGATTCATGTATGATGCCATTCATCACTGATAGATCTTTTCTATTTCATCGTTAAACCACAAGGTAACTGTAACATATTTAAACAATATTAATACGAATAAATAAAAATGCATCTGTGACTTACTGTAATATTGCTTCTTATTTTTCAGTGGGTTGAAAGTTCTCATTAAACACATAGCTTTATTCTCATCTCTGTGCATTTTCAGACGTTGTGCATATTTCTGAATCTTTTTTTTTTTTATTTTTAACATCATAATATTGGTTGTCTTCTCTTTTTTCAGAGTTTAGCTCCAACCCCAGTTAAGCAGATCTGGGCAGCTGATCAAGGATCACCAGAAACTCTGCAGAACATTGGTCCTCCAGCCCAGGACTGGACACCAGTGTTGTAAGTCATTAATCTAGAAGTCATCCTGCCTCTTTGAAGTGTCATGTTCAGAATATATTACAGGAGATCTCTCATTGTCTCTTAAGGTCCACTTACATGCAGAGTTTTGCTCCAACCTGCATTGCACCTGAACACATTAATCAAGGTCTTCAGTTTTACCAACTATTAGTGTTGTCACGGTACCAAAATTTCAGTATTCGGTACCAGTACCAGTGAAAATCCATTGTACTCGGTACCAATTTCAGTACCAAAGCAAAACACAAAAACATGCTAATTAATTTATCTTTATTATTATTATTATTATTATTATTATTATTAGCTGCACTTATACTAACAATTAACACTTATACTAACAATTAACTAACAGAACAGCGTTCATTTCAATCCGACATTCAAATGTTTATCAGGATATATATACACAATTATATATATCCTGATAAACATACACAGAATGACAGTCAATCACTGATCTTTATTGAACTGCTTTTATAGTTTTAATAATTACTTTATTTGTAATGAACACAATAAAGGGATTTTACAATTGATTATTTTTTTTTTTTACTTGAATGCTTTTTGTTCAGATGTAAAATAAAAAGTGAATTATTATTAAGAAAAGAACTGCAGGAAAAGATGCAATGTTGCTCTGTGATTTTGCTTTGGAACCTTTAGAAAACTTTAACCTGATTTTTCTCAAAATTGACTTTGCCAACTCTTTCAACTTCAAACTGGTGTAGCTCAGTAATTTTTTGTCAGATTTCAACAAATTATACATCATTTTGAAGGACTATTATAATGAGAATAATAATGATAAAAAAAAATCTCATTTTTGCTCATTGTGACTTATTTTGCCAGCACAGGTCACACATGCTACTTAATTTCCACTTGAGAGTGGTCAGATTTAAAGTCTGAGATTAGTCCATCAGTTCTTGAATTTCAATTTGTTTATGTGTGTGTGTGTGTGTGTGTGTGTGTGTGTGTGTGTGTGTTTGAAAAAAGAGTGTCTGTCTCAGAAGCTGAAGAAAAGAGGCCACACCTCAGAGGAAATAAGTGCCTCCTAAGTGTACGGAAATACCTGGCTGAGAAGATCAGTGACATAAACCAGATAAAACTGTCAGTGGTAAGTATTTACATATCCATATCTGAATGTAATTGTTACAACCTCTTATATGATTTGAAGTGAATAGAGACTATGTACCATAAAAAGTAGACAACGTAATTATTCAAGACTATTTGTGACCCTGGACAACAAAACCAGTTATATGGGTAATTTTTTTTTTATTTAGATTTTTATATCAATAATATTAAGAATTAATTTTCCATTGATGTATGGTTTGTTAGGAGGACAATATTTGTCTGAGATACAAAACTATTTGAAAATCTGGAATCTGAGGGTGCAAAAAAATCTAAATATTGCTAAATAGTCCAAAGCAAAGCATTTTATTAATCAAAAATTAAGTTTTGATACATTTATGGTAGGAAATTTACAAAATATATTCATGGAACATGATCTTTACTTAAAATCCTAATGATTTTTGGCATGAAAGAAAAATCGATAATTTTGTCCCATACAATGTTTTGTTGTCTATTGCTATAAATAAACCCCAGTGACTTAAAACTGCTTTTGTGCTCCAGGGACACATTTATTCACTCACTCATAACAACAAACAACACTGAACTACACCTAAACCATTGAGATATTCAACACAGCGGACAATAATTAATGACAATATGCATCTATTAAAGCAGCGCATAAGATAAATAAAAAATTATCTGCTTTAAAAAATGTCCATTACACATTTTATAAACATAAAATGTGTAATGGACAAAAGTTCATATCTGTCAAGAATTTGAATCTGCTCAAAGTGCCCCAAAGTGTTGGACGAATTTAAACATGATGATGTTTTGTCAACAACTAAGTTTTTGCAATTTTTTTTGAGATTGCCATATAAATATATGTATGGATAATCTCACATACTGGTAATGTGGTTTAAGTGGTACATTGTCCTAATGAATTTTCCTTCTCTTTTGCAGGTCTAAGACAGCTACAATGAAGCCACAAATGCAGTTCATAGTTCCTGTATTTCTATAATGCATTAATGAATAACAATAAAAAAAAATGTAATGTCAAGGTTTTGTGTTAATTCCAGCTATGTTGAGTATTCTGTGAATAATTTTGATTTTAGGTGCATATTCTTAATTCTTTGCAAAACAACCTGAACTGTTTGCTATTGAAAGGTTGGTATGTAGTTTAAATAAATAAAAATGATATTCTTGACAAAACCTGTGTATAGTTGTATTAATAATTTAAATTATTTAATTAATCAATGGCCTAATTACCAGCTATCAGGTAAACATTCAAATCAGAACCAATACAAAACTGCAACGGAAACCATTAAATATTTGCAAATAAAAACCAATTAGAAATGTAATGGAACCATCAGAACCATTAAAACCAATGGAAACATTAAATTGTGCAAATGGACCAATACAAACTTGTAATGGAAAACACCCAGAACCATTACAAAACTGTGATGGAAACCATTAAATATGTGCAAATAGAGACCAATACAAACTTGTAATGGAACCATCAGAACCATTACAAAACTGTGATGGAAACCATTATGTGCAAATCGTGACTAATACAAATTTGTAATGGAAACCTATACAAACCAATAAATCCTAATGGAATATGCCCAAAACACACTACGTAATGGAAACCATTTGGTAATGGTTTTAATGGTTAATTGCTGATGGTTTGTAATGGTTTTGTAATGGAAACCATTAGAATTTCTGTAATGGTTTCTATTGTTTTTTTCAGCAGGGGAAACATTTGGATTTTTTTTATTGTTTCTATAGTAAATCTGCTGGGGCTTACGCGCCCACCCACAGGCAGAGTAAAAGAGTTTTGCACTCCAGTAACCTTGTGCCGGTTACACAACGTCTGTAGCTGACGGTAAATTTTAATTGAATTTCAATGTTTACTAGTCTATAAACTGTCATTTATCATGATCATCATTAATCTTGTTATAAGCAGCAAGTTAATGAATTACAACTAAAAATCCTAACATTTGTGCACCTTTAGACGAGAAATGGTTTGATTCACAACATTGCACATGGCTTTAACATTTTTTTTTATCTCTCCGTTTAGCATTTTTCTATAAGCAGAGTTATTAAACCTTGCTGTAATTTCTTGCTATTCATTAAAAGAAGGTACAGCGCCATCTTGCTCCGACGAAACTGACTTGAACGCACCTCACGTCGTCAGCACGACTTCCCTCCTCGTACGTACCAAATTCCCGGAGGACTTGAACGCACCAAGAATACATCAGAAAGTGTTAAAATTATGCTTCAGAATGTAGAGATGTTCAATCTAAACTATTCAGTGTAGTTTATTTCAGTTATTTCTCATAGCAAATGACTGTAGGCAAATTTCAAAAACTCAAGATACTAGCAGTTATGTAATTTAGATCAATTTTTAAATGCATTTATATAAACATACAGAAACCTTTTATTTTACATACACAAATGTTTAAGGCACTTTTCATAGCTAATGTGAAGTTAAAGAAAGCAAAGAAAAAAAAGCCTATAAAAATAATGCAAATAATGCAAAAATAGGACATTCATCTAAAAAAAGGCAAATCATCATCAAAAAATTTTTTAAAAAAAATTAGGCAGATAATAAGAGTAAAATAATCTAAAATTTTTTTAAAATATCATTTATATATCTAATATTATTCTACAAACACACCAACAAAACATAATAATTACATGATAGAAATAATACTGTACAAACAGCCCAGCTGAACAAGCTTCATAGTTCAAACTGAAAGAGACACAGATGAAGAAAACAGAATAACAGTTTACAAAACAATGTGAAATATGAATCTTTACCTTGAACGCCTTACAGAAAAAAAGGCAGAACGGTATACTTTACAACGAAAAAACTATTTACATTTATATAAAAAAAACAAACAAATATTGTTTTATCAGTAAACACATTTGTGAAAAACAAATAAAAAGTTTTTTTTTCAAAAACAAACAAATAGTTTTTTTCAGTAAACATTTGTGAAATGTACTTAAAACACTCTTAAGATGCTTAATTTTAGTTAAAAAAAAAAAACTTATTCAGCAGTCAGTAACAGTTTTGAAACACAAAACATAAAAATGCTGCTTCTATCTTCAGAGGAGATAGTAACCCTATAAAGCCTGTATCATGTTCAATGTATATATTACTAAGGCATCTAAATTATCAACATGATCAAAACTGCTAAAAATATGTTGCAGACAAGCTTGTGCTTGACGTGTCTGTTTGCTGTCAAATTGCTACAGATTTTTTTATAAACTAAACATAACAATAACTTTTTATATTGTTAGTAATATAATATAAACACTTAATTAACTTATATTCACTTAACTATCCACACATTTTTTTTTTCACAAATTTTTGTTTCAAATGTATCAAATATAATCAAGCTTTTAAGGAAGAATTATTGGTTCATCTTTCTGTTTTGAAACTGTAAAAAATGAAGCATCTAAAATATCATCTTACAAAGACATTATTGGATATATAGACTGAAAACTGATATTTTCATTATTTTTATGTAAGTATCTGCTATACTGGTTTTAAGGTGCCATGCATTTTACAGTACAAACTACACAAATTTCTTACTTTTTAGTCGTATAAATATCAGCATTTGCTATCTGCACCAAATTACAGTCTCAGTTTGGGTCTCAGAATAATCTGGGGCCGGGGATTTTTTTTTTTTTTTTAAATAAGCTCAATATTTTCACTATATCATACTAAATGAGCCATAAATGCCTGATGTATCAAACATAATACTCAACAAGCAAACTTTTTGTACAATAGTTCGTCTTAAGTTTCAATAAACTGTTCAATTTATATATATATATATATATATAGTTTGTTCATTATTGTACATGGCAGGCTTTACAGGGGTTAAAGTTTCAGTTCCTGAGTCTCGATCAAGGACATAATTGTGAGATTTCATGGATCCATCCTTGGAGGAACTTTAACCACAAAGCTTTGCTAGCTAAATCACAAAAACACAAAGTTTCAGTGAAACGTTTCATTTCTCAGTGATCCCTCTGAAAACATCAGTTTGAAGTAATGCTGAAGTGTTAAGTAAAGTGTAAATAGTGTTGTCAAGATGCTAAAGTGAAATCACTATTAATGATATTACACTGAAACCTTGATATTGTGACTGTTTCTGCTGATGCTCTTCTCTAATTTCCCATCTTCTCTTAATTTTCCCTTTCAGTAAAATAATAAATAATGTTACAGTTATGTCTCATCAGCAGCCTCAGTCTTATTATGAGATGTCCCTTTAGAAGTCATCTGCATTAGAGTTTCAGTCTGTTCACGGGATGTGTCTTGAGCATCATCTGTCTGTAAGAAACAGATTCACAGAAGTTAAAATAAATGAACAGGATTGATATCCGAGTTACACAAACACACAATACTACAACAGAAGGTAAAATAAATGCTTTTTGCTTTTATGTTGTTTGTTATTTAGTTCATTGGGGAGTTTTTTTTATTGTGTTTTTTAAGAGAGAATTTACTGTGAATTTGCAAGATTTCCGATTCATTAGTTACTACTAAAAGAACAATTGTGTTTATGATTATGATAGTAAATTAAAATAAGAAATACAAGTTCGCAATATCAAGCAACATAAGAATCTGTTTTGTCCAACTTAATAACTTAACGTGAACAGAAACCAGAAGCACCAGAACATAATAAATGAACAGTTGCAGACATCATCTTACCGGATCACTGCGCTGCCCCCGATGCCTGTTTGATCAATAATAAACTTGGTTAAACACTGCTGACTTTGCTTACTAAGGACAAAATATATGTATATTTTTATATATCTTTTTACATATTTCCATCTTGTTAAATCAACTGAATATAATACTCACATTTCATTATTGCTTGGCGCTTATAGTAAACCACAGCAGTAACGAGCAGAAGAAGAACAACAACTACAACAACAGCAACAACAACAGCGGCAGCTGAAGACAATCCTGAATCTGAAACATCTTTGACAGACAGAAAGACAGACAGAATTGACTGATTGATTTGATCAAAATCTTTAAGTGATATTTACACCTTTTGTACCTGGATCATTAGTGTTGCTTGATTTTAACTGATAAATAAACCTGGCATTGTTTTTAAAGATCAATCCACTTTCTCATTTAGTGGACCAAAAAATATTGAACTGTATTCTAAAATAAAAAGGAAACATGCACTGAATGACAAGATGATACTCACAAGTGAGAGTAACAGTGAAGCTCCTCATGATGCTGAATCTGCTGCTGCTGATCTTCAGTTGATATTCTCCAGAGTCTGTGTTTGTGATGTTCATGATGGTCAGAGATCCAGTCTGATGATCCAGCTTCAGTCTGTCTCTCAATCTCTCTTTACACTGAACATCTGTACAGATCTCACTCTGATCTCCAGTGATTTGAGATCCAGTCTGATGATCCAGCTTCAGTGTGTTTATGTATTTTTGTTTTTTTTTTACTGCAGTATCTAAAGTAACAGATTGTCCCTCCTTCACTGACTTTCTCTTCATGTTATCTCGTTCAGCAGCAGAAACATCTGAAACACAAACCAACAGATGAGTGGAGGTTGGGGATCGACAACAAACAAAAGAGACTGGAGGATCGACAACAAACAAAAGAACAAAGAATGAAAGTAAAAAACAACAAAAAATCCATGAATTTCAGTCTGAAAATCCTTTATCTATTTTTGCTCATCACAGACTTATTTTACATCAAATCCTCAATTAAGCAGATCGTAACAGAAGATACGGGTCTCATGAGAAACTGTCGTCTCCACCAGAACACAACTGCAGCTCATAAACTAAAAAAAAAAGCTCACTATAATTTTGTTTTGATGATAGATGCACTTGCATTGCTTTAACATTTCAATTTACAACAACCTTTTAGCGATGAAGATCAGTCAGCAATCACAGAAATGACTGCTAAGAGCATAAATGCTGGTTAATAGGTGTTATTATGATGAGCTGTTGTAATTTCTATTCTAAAGATGCATCACAAATGCCCTTATGACAGTGATAGCTGAAGAAAATTCTACCTTCATTGGAATAAAAGAGAAATAAAGTTGAGCAGAAAGAGTTCTCAGCTTTGCGTTTGTGGCAGTTGTTTATTTATTTTTTGGTTATGTTTTTTACACTGAATGCAACAGTCAAACTTGGCAAAGGCTTTAATTTATATCTGTTAGACAGCATCTATCACCATTTACACTAAAATATTTTAGTATTGCAGTTTAAACTTGATACAGAAACACACTAAACTGATGTGATTTAAACAGATAACTTGGCATTAATGTTTTTAACAACTCACCTTGTACAGTAACACTAAAGATATTGTCAGTGTTGCGGCTGGTGTTCTTCAGTTTATATTCTCCAGAGTCTGTGGTTGTGATGTCTCTGATGGTCAGAGATCCAGTCTGATGATCCAGCTTCAGTCTGTCTCTGAATCTCTCAGTGCCATTATTACACTGAACATCTGTACAGATAAAACTGAGATCTCCAGTGATTTCAGCGATGCGACTGTTTCCAAAATACCATACCATTCTGTCTCTTTGGTTCATTTCAACATCAGTGTGTAAAGTCACTGTATCTCCCTCCATCACTGACACTCTGTCTGCATCAACAGCAGAAGCACCTGAAGAAGAAACAAACAGTTCATTACAAATCATTTCTGGAACAGTGGGGACAAAAATATGCAACATGAAAATAATGTGAATCTCTGTAATCAAACTGTGATGCATGCATAATAATTAAATGGTTTTAAATAAATTTCTGGATTTTGAAGGTTTTAAATAACTTGCTTTATTTTTCACCAGTTAAAATTCTTGCTTAACTGTCCCCAGGTTTAAGATATGTCTTTGTATGCCATGTATATTAGTTTCTGCTTAAATTCATGTTGGATGTCAAAAATATTTCAATTTATAGAATTAATTTCATGGTTCTGACGTCAATAAGGAGATCATAAAAGGACATTTCTATTATGCCTGACATTATTTGGGCCTGTAACAAGACGAGTGTTGCTACTGTTCATCATTTAAAATAGCGGAACTGATTAATAATAATAATAATAATAATAATAATAATAATAATAATAATAATTAACGTAGACGGTGATCTGTGATAACGACGCCATGAACTATGATAGTTACAAGAACTACAAAATAATGGGTTTAACCCACTGATCTATAATATGTTGGATCGGTTACCTGTGTCATCAGTGCGCAGAATGCACACCCACCTAAACGGTTTAAATATATCGCTTATCCTGCCCCAAAAGACCGTAAACACTGCAGATAACATCTGAAGTAAACATTAATTTACATACACATAACATAAAAAATAATCCCGTTTGACTGATCTGCTTCAAATCGGGTGATTTTAGGTCAGCGGTTTGAATGTGACTCAATGGTGCTCTCTGCCGGTAGGGATTAGTAAGATGGCGGATCGAACACTTCCGGTGGCTTCACTGCCTGCTGGCAGTTTAGAACGCAATGATCTCTGTTTCAGTGACTGTACACGACAGATGGATCGCTTTTATTTCGTTTTTTCCTTTTTTTTTTTTTTAAAATATTCACAAAACTTGCATACCATGTCATGAACAATCGTTTTAAAAACCTTTCTAAATGATCTTGATCGTGATCTTTAATGCGGGATGGGCGCAGCCATGTTTGTTCGCGCTGCGTAGTAGACGTATAAATACATGAATGTAACTTAACGTTGTTTCCACTTATTTTCTCGTAGCATTAATTTGGAAACGTGACTTGATTTGAATGAAGTGTAAACGTAAAAGATTCTGCTTGTGAATATATTCGCAAGCAGACAATACCGTTTATATTTCATAATTTTTTTAAGTAATGCTAGTGAACGCAAGTCTCAAGGTACAAAGTATTACATTTATATACAATTTTTTTTATTACAGAATAAAGTTAATATTTCAAATACTTGTATAATCAAATAAAAATACCAGCTAGTGCAAATACCAGTGGTTTAACTGGCGAATTTAAAAGAGACAAATAAATAAAATAATAAAAATAAAATCTTACCACACACGAAAAAACAGGCATACACCTCCTAACGTTAGGAAAAAAAAGTAAATATATTCATCACTTTTCCGTTGAAAAAAGAAGGGCAGATTTTACAAAAATCAAAAGGTCGGAGCGAAAAGTGAAAGTAACAGCTAGGGCCATAGATCTGTTGGGCGTAAAAAACAACACTTTCCCAATTCAAGCGCTGCGTCGAAGCCTTCGTTCGTGTTTTGCCAATTTGGTCTTCGATATTATGAGACTGTTTTGGAGGACTATATGTGACTTACGAACCGAGGCGTCGACTCGGAGCTACCGCAGACAAGCGAGACACCGAGTCGAGGCGCGGCTGTGTCAGATTGAGCAGTCGAGCACAGTTGCTCTCCACTGACTGCGCTCTTCTAAAGCATGATGGGAAACGACTGACTGACGACACAGCTTCATGCTCATATGCTGAGAATGTCAACTGATACATTTTCTCATTATTCTAAGAATTAGATTACACATTTATTTATTTATATTTACATGTAAATTAACAAAAACAAAACACGCCTAGTGAAGTTAAGAATTAGGACATGCGTTTATTTTAATTTCCTCTTAATTAGAATTCTTCCTTGTAGTTTTCACTTTATTCTATTGTATGTTTGATTAATAAATCAATCCCATTAAAAATATACATGCACACATACATATCTAAATGGACTGTTTAGCCATTATGCCTCATCTTAGTGTGGTTTCATCTGAGAAGTGTCAGGACAAGGGAAGAAATTCTGAAGAATGTTTGCTACAAAACAGCTTTGAATTGCATATGGAAAAATACTATGAACGTGAAATGGTGGCAGGAACCTACTTGTTTGCAAACATTCTTCTTAATTTCCTCCTTTGTGTTCAGCAGAACGAAGGAATTGATGCACATGATGACAAAACAGTGGTATTTCGATTACATCCACTGCGTCTGCGATAGATGGTGCCTCGTGTTTTAGAGTAGTCAATGCAATTAAGAAATAAATCAATTAAATGTGTGTATGTGTGTGTGTGTGTGTGTGTGTGTGTGTGTGAAAAAAATCAAATGTAACCCCCTTTGTAATCGTTAACATTTTCACAAGTTACTGTAACAGACTGCACTTACATTTATTTTGTAATTAAATTACGTAATTTGGTCAAATGTAACTAGTTACTCCCTAACACTGGTGTTAGGGAACAGAATATATGGGGAGTACAAACACTGATCTATATTTGCCACCCCTCATTCTGGTCTTGCCCCTTCTTTGCCACCCCAAATATAAAATCATGGACACGCCCCTGCATTATCTACAAGTAAATTGATCCATCTAGTACAGCAGGGGTCGGCAAGTAAGTTGGCCTCGGGCCAAAATAATTTTTCGCCACTAGATGGCGGGCCAAAACATATTTAAAGGTTTTCCACTGGGTGTCTACGGAGAGCCTTCCCACTCCCTATTAAGTCCTATTGTACCGAATTTTGGTTGCAGTTCCACCAGAGTTCCACTGGGGGCGATCGCCATGAGTGCAAAATGAATGGGAGTCTATGGGGCTAGACGGCTAAATTTGTCTCTTTCACCAGATTGCCGTTGAGAAATCTCAGATCTGATTGTAGGTTTTGCAAGTTCAACATGGGTTATAGGTCGAAAGTTGAATGAACGAGTACTTATGTCCTTTCGATTTCTTACAGGTTGAGTTGTTGTTGCCTATAACACGCTAGCATTCTGCTAATGAAAGCTGATTGTTTGAAGTCATTGACATTTTAAAAGACTTTTTAAAGCAAATAAGTGACTCTAAAAAAATCTAACACCCAGCAATGTGTAATTTCTTTGGATCTCCTTTCGAATACAACATTCAAACTACTAGACAAAAAATTATATCCTGAGAAAAGTGGATTTTGAGGGGCATACCGCCATTGACCTCCATTCATTCTGCACTCGTCCTGTGAGCGCCCTCATATGGAATCAGAGTGGAACTGCAACCAGTTCAGAAGCCGGAAGTGTAGTGAGAGTGAAACTTCTCTCGCAAATTAGACCATTCTCTGGGGTAACTAAACCCCTGGTCAGAGCCTGAGCGGGTGGGGGCGTGAACCTGAGACCCACAGTAATGGATTGATTGACAGCTGCTGTCAGAGTTGCTAAAATGGAGAGTGACTGTAGTGACGCAATAGCTTTGCAACAGAGCGTTCATCATAGACTGTATGACGTTCAATTTGAAGTAGAGGACTTTTCTCCCCCACCTTCACCTGAAGTGGAGGATGTCGAGGTGTCTGTGGACACAGGGCCTGAGCCATATCAATTCGAGCCGCTGGCTCAAACTGCGGTCTTAGCTCCCGCATAGCGTTGCCACCCATCCCGGTTTCCAGGGATTGTTCTCTTTTTTGAGCGACAGTCACCGGAAAATTTATATTCTTTCCCGGGACACGAATTGTCCCGTTTTTTTGTGAAAATGTACCTTCTAAAGTAGAATTTCCTGGTTTCAAATTAAACTGTTTCCTTCTACTGTTACTGTGTTTTCTTCATGGTTGTGTACATCTAATCCTGTGTCCGTAAACGGGTAAAAACGTGTAAAACAGTGGATTGGCCAATGCCAGGCATTTACTTTTTGATTGGAAGCTCAATTTATCGCCTAGCAACTGCCTGTGCTGTCTGTCCGTCGCACGCATCCAGACACACATCCAGCATGAAACAGTGTGAGTTCAGTTGCTAGCTAGCTTTTTTAAACTTTCTATTTACTCAGTTTTGTGAAATGGGGGAAGAGACGGACAAGGAGGATAACACAACAAAATCGGATAAGCCACCAGTGTCAAAGAAAAAACAACCTACAACTCAGACTGGGCGAAAAGAGAAAACTTTTCTGAATGGGTAAGGCCCACCCAAGGAGACCCATTCTCTGCTACCTGTGTTTTGTGTCCTGCCAAAAATTCAGTTAAATATGAAGGAAAAACAGCACTGGAAAATCATGCAAAAACAAAGAAGCACAAGAGTTTTGCATTAAGCAAACGCAAAAATCTAGCCATTTCAACGTTTATGACCAAGAAAGGTTTACCAGCAGACGACAGGATAGCAGTAGCGGAGCTTAGCAGTGTATACCCACGGAGTGCTTCATGGCTAAATTTTTATGTATGCCATGTGTGGTAATAAATTAAGTGCGAAAATCTTTCATGACTCAAGTATTGCCACAAAAATGTCATGTGGAAGAACAAAAAGCGAAGCTTTAGTTCAAAACGTCCTAGCACCTTACAGCCAGGAGCGTTTAGCTACAGAACTGAAACATACCCCATATTTTTCTGTCTGCTCTGATGCATCAAACTCGGTGAGCGCCAAATTGTATCCATACACAGTCCAATATTACCATGAAGATTCTAGCACCTTACAATGGGCTATTGGAATTTTACGAAGACCCCCATAAAACCAGCAGAGCTATCTACGAACAAATTTTGGATATCACAGAAACAAATGGCTTGTGTGCCAGCCAGATCAGTGCATATGGTGCTGACAATGCATCTGTAAATTTTGGCAAGCATAATTCTGTTTATCAAAAACTGAAAGAAGTCACTCCACACATCGTAAAGGGCAACTGCAAATGTCACTTGATCCACAACACCCTGAGAAACACGAACAGAATTCTCAGTGCTGCAGGTCATGATGTTGAATCCATTGTCCTAAAAATCTACAGTGAATTCTCATGCTGAGCCAAAAAAGTAGAATCTCTGAAAGAGTTTTGCAAGTTTACTTCAGTAAAGTACAAAGAGATACTGAGGCATGTTCCAACCCGTTGGTTATCTCTATTGCCTGCAATTCAGCGGATCCTGGAGTGTTGGCCTGCCCTCAAGTCTTATTTTTTGTGACTGGGAAAGAAGGATTGTCCTGACATTATCTGGAAGGTTGTATGCAGAAGTGGTAATGATGCTGCCAACAGCAGTGATGAGGATGATGTGACAGTGTCTGGATGTTTCCTGTTGCTCATGCACAATGTAATGCAGGAATTTGACAGCACAATTCGGAAGTTGGAAAATGAGAGTGCTACTCTACTGGATGTTCACGGAGTAATAAGCTGATTGCGCAGCCAACTAATCTCGCATCGTGCAGACAGATTTTATGGTAGTAAAACAAAGCAAGCATTCCAAAAACTAAGTGCAAGAGACCAAACAGAGTTTGCAACACTGGTTGACAGCTTCTTTGAAAAGGCTGTTCAATACCTGGAGGCTAACTTTGATTTTGATTATCCAGTTATGTCTAATGCTAGCTGTCTGCGACTGAGTGGTCCAATGGAATGCTCTCGAGCGACTGGTCGACAAATTAGCTTTAAGCATTGACGAAGACAAACTGTATCAGGACTACACTGTACTGAACGATGTATTTGAAAGCATCCCAGAACAGCTGGCACCAGACAAGAAATGGGCTTTTTTTTTCAAGAAGGAGAAAGCAGCCACTGAATTGCTCAAAGTGGTATCATTTGTTTTTTCTGTCCCTGTCAGCAACGCCTGTGCTGAGCGTGTATTTAGCCACATGGAGGATGTCTGGTCAGACAAAAGGAACAGGATGTCAGTGGGGTTGGTCAAAGCCGAACTTCAAGTTAGATTAAACTTTAAATTATCATGCTTGGAGTTTAAAGCATTCATTGAGGGACAGCCGGGACTTCTGCAGGCAGCAAAAAGGGATGAGAAATACACATGGAAAAAGAGGTGAGAAATGTCAGTCTTAGGTTGCCCAAATTTACTAAGTTAACAAAAACAAAACAAAGTTGTTTATAATCTATTATAATACATGTAATCATGTTTTAATTGCTAAAGAGTATAGCCTATCTTTCTACAAATGATTAGATTTTATAATAGATTATAATTATACAGTATATGTTTACACAATGTTTATTGTTTAATATTTAATGTAGAAAGGAGTCCAGAGTGAGTGCATCTACTTCAGGGAGAGCATCTACGTCAGGGGAGTGCATCTATGTCAGGAAGATATTTTTTTTATTTTGTGTGTTTTATTTAGTGAGTAGTCCTGAGTGAGTAGTGTATAGGGAGTCCTACAACTGTTAACATAGTATATTTGCAAAATATTTGTTGTTGACCCCCCCCCCCCCCCCCAAAAACAAAACAAAATTTAATTTGATTTTAGTGTTTTTTTTTTTATTAAATGTGGGGTGGCTATTTTATATGAGTGTTTCGTTTTTTCATAAATCAAAGGTGGCAACCCTATATGCAAAATTCGTTTGGACGCTGGAACGGTCTTGATATGAGCATTATGGCTAAATTAGGCTAAAGTTCATCGCAAATGCTAACTATCAACATTTTAAAACCCATGCATTTAGGTTAATTTTGGTATGATTTAGTGTTAATAATTAAGCGAAAAAACAGAGATTTCAAGTCTCCCTCTACAATTACAAATGATTCTGTCTCAACAGGTGCACCTGTGGGCACTGCAGCTCACTGTCCCTGGTAGAGAATGTGTGTTGTAAAGAGATACCCAAGGTTATAGCTATGAAATGTGACAAGACCAAGAGTGTTAAGTCCAGTTAATTAATTTAATAAGTACGCAAAACAGAGTTCATACAAATTAATAGGTACAAAATAAAGTGCATGCAATGACTGTGGAAACTTTAACGACTGAAAGGTTACTATGAGAAAGATATTTATTCAAACTGATTTTACACCTCATAAATATGATTGATCTGAATTTCAAGTACTTCAAGCATTTTATGCACCTTGTACGATACCTTGTGTAAAAACACACACACAACACACACACACCCACACACACAACCTCAACATACCAAATAATAAATAAATCATCCTAACAAAGTAGTAATAACATTCTCATGTTGTAGGTAGTACACAGGTGTGACCAGATTAGCTGGGTAACAGCACATCCAGGCTTTGAGCCAGTAGCACTAAACCCCTATGTGTTACAAGCAGTATATGGCACTTACGTCCAGTTATATGGTTATAAACAGGTTAGTTCCAGGAAAGAAAGATCAATGTTTATATAAATAAATAGGAAAAAAATAAATGCATCTAAAAAATAAATAAAACATTTTTTTACCCTCCACTTCAACATACATGTGCATCACCTCTCTTTCAGCGTTTATAGACACCTTGCATATCACAATGTCATTAGGTGGTGTTGGGGGTACCTTGGCCAACACGTTCGGGTGGTCATACCTTCATGCGCTGTGACACGGATCAGGGAAGAGTTTCCTGAAGAAGGACCATACAGAGGTTTCCTTCCCCCACTTCATTTTGAATATATTTGTATTAAATTAAAATTTAATTAAAATGAATTATACAGAGCCATTTTTTTACTTGAATAACAGTACACAATAATAATAATAATAATAATCATCAAAAAATCAGCTACAAAACTCAAAATGAATATGTACCAAACCTATTCTGCCCTCTAAATTTGAATCAGTAGCACTTACACACAGACCAAAAAAAAAAGAGAGAAAAAAAGTGAAAACCATTTTGTTCAATATTGTAGATAATAGACATGTCCAAGCTGGCAGAGTGGGTATAACATCCATACCAAGCTTGAAGTAGTTCTTTACCTTGTGTTTGATGGAAGCTTTCTGAAACTATTGGTAACTACAGTGTTGAAAAGTAAGAGCCAGTGTTAAACAGGCTGATTCCATAAAGTAGGGATGCACTGAACCGATACTCAGTTCACGATTAGAGATGGACCTCACAGACCTCATGTGTTTTTTTAAAAACCTTGACCTGTGTCTGCTCACTGCCCTCCTTGTCGGGCCGAATAAACTGAGCACACAGTTTTTTTTTCTGCTGTACAGCCATTTGTCCAGAGAAGTCCAGGTATGGGTTGAGGGTCTTCCACCACGTGGTGGAACAGCAGCTCCATTAATTGTCAATGTAGCCTTCAAAAAGAGAATTATTATAATATATATTATATAATTTTTCTGAGATAACTCAGACAAGTGTAAGTTACCTGTGGTAGGATTACTCTTCAGAGCTCTCACTATGAATTCGACATGCTTAAATTTAGGAAAAACGATTGAGTATCGCAGATCACGATCTGCAGTGGATGTCTGTGATCTGCCTGCATTTTCATTGTAATGCATCGCAGCAAGCTGTAGTCTGAAAGGAATACAAGGTTACAACACTGTAGGTGTTTTTAGCAAGCAGCACTAAATGTGTAATCCATTATCTTGTTTACCTGCACAAACATTCCTTTGAAGGAGAACACCACATTTTTGGGTGAGAACTTCAGAATGAGGCTGTTGGAAACACTCGATTCCAGAGGTGTGGTATTCTGAACTAATTTTGTGCATGTCTTAAGAAGACGTGGTGACAACAAAATTGCTGTGAATTTTTCACATGCTGCTGTGCCTAAACAAAAGATTTAAAAGTTGTTAATACAACAGTTGATGACAGTGTGGCCAGAATGCTTTTAATTCTATCACGTTAACACAATACATTTCTCAATACTGTTTTATAATTTGGATTAAGTTTGACTTGTATAAATCTAGAGAGTGACATGACTACAAACTAAAATACATTAGCATTACAGCTTATCTGTACTTACTGGTTTGAGCCAGTGTCTTGTCTGATCACCAACCAGAGGCTCATGGAGACAAGAAGGAAACAGGGTGTTTTCGTGTCTGTGGGTGTTCTGAATGTGGTTTGCTACAGAGCTCCAGTTGGCCACTACCTCCTCTCCAATTGTTGATGTGGTCGCAGACCAATAAAGGTGATTGACCACACTCTTTCTCCACAGCCCCACATCCTGCAGCCCCTTACCTTTACTAAGGGCATCCATTTTTTTTTTTTTACCAAGCCCTGAACACAAAGAATAATAAAAAAACAATTACTGTAATCAGGTACACAAGGTGGTGGAATACTATTCAGTATAGGGCTGCACAATATATCAAAATATCGCACATGTATATTCCGTGAAATGCATATCAGAATGGGTTGCAATAACTGGGGTCATGAATAAAAGACAAAGAGAATCACTCACTCCTCTTGGCTGAATAACGTTTGTAGCTTTAATAAAAATCAGAATATATTTTACAGTGAAGACTAAGCAGTGTTTTATTTTTACATTTGATATATCAGTTTCTGTTGTTGAATAAACCTAATGTATGATCACCTGAACCCCTAAACCCTGTGGTTTACACTGATGTTAAAATAACACCTCTTATGTTTCAGTAAAACACTGCTGTTCACTTTCAGAAGTTATAGGGATGTTTTCTTGTCACAAAAAGAATGTGAAACACATGTAGGTTATATAATTTTAAAGATAATTTAAGTTTATTTTACACACTATCGTATCGCATATTGAATTATTTAATGAGTATATTTTATCGCATATCAAATTTTTCTTCAATATCGTGCAGCCCTAATTCAGTATAGGCTATATGATAAAAATAAGTTTGTGATATATAAACCTTTTGGGGCATCTTAAAAAGTTCACTTTGTGCAATCTTCCCGTATAACTGTCTACCACTTCAACTGAAATTTTCTGTTAGAAATACTGGTTCTGTTTTCATTCTATTCAAATTGCTAACCTTTTCCCATATGCCAAGGGTCGAAAAAGTGTCTAATGTCCTCCTTTTTTTGCTCCCTCATAAACTTCTGTACCCCTGTGTGACGGTCAGTCACCAAAGACTGGACCACAACACCTCTTTCTTCAAGAAGAGACAGGCTTCTTTCAAATCCCTCCTTCTCCATTCGTTGGCTGTTTCCAATTTCATTGCTCTGCAAACACAAACAAATACTTAGATCACTGCACAGTATATAGTAATTCACATAACAAAATGTTTTTATTGTGTAGTTGTTTACCTGGACTAGTTGGATGTCTATGACCCTATTGGCTTTGAGATCCATCATGGTGTAGCTGCCATATTTTGCTGAATGTCCTACAATTGTGTTATTTGCACAAAGCCAACGTCAACAAAGCCTGACCGCAGTTTCATATATATATATATATATATATATATATATATATTATATATATATCTATATATATATATATATATATATATATATATATATATATATATATATAACAGCACAGTGCTGTTTTGACATGGAGAAGTGTCCAATGGTTGTTTGTGAAACAACCACACTCCGGGTGCAGACAGGGCATCTTCTAAAAAGCTCAGCAGTTATCTTCATAAACAATGTACTTAGGCACTCTGTGGTGTAATACTTCATTGAAGAATTAAAACAAAAAATTTAAAACAAATTTAAATAAAAGCATAATAATCATATGGTTATGTAATGTGTATGTATCAGAAATAACTTAATGACAATCAATCAAAAGTATTTAAAAACAAGAAATAGCTAAAATTAGAACATTCAAATATAGCCTAACTGAAAAACCTAATGGGTACTGAAGGCATTACATAGTTCATGGAGCTCTCACTTCCGTCTTGATGGTAGCTGGAGTCATGAGTAGACACCTCACATCTTTTCCTCTTTATTGGTGTAGATGTTGCCCCGGGACACTCTGTGAAAGGCTCCATCAGTGTCCCCCGTGTCACACGACACACTCCTGTTAGGCACTCTGGACTGGGTGGCTGCACAAAATTAATAATAGATTTGTTATCAATAAGCAGTGAAAGTACAAAACAAAAATTATATAATCTTGACTATATGATGAAACATTCAAAAGCTCCATAGTATTTTGAAAGACACCTTTGCTTCTCCACACTTGCAGACATGGAGCTGACTGGTTCAGTCTGGCACCCAATTTCTCTGGTCATAGTAGCCTAAAAAAAAAAAAAAAAAAGTGTTAAGGTTTACAATTAAAGTCTTATATTCAGTCATTTTAGAGATTTTTAAATGTGTTATAAATACTATTAGTTAAATAACTTACAAACTTCTGAGATAATTTTCTCAAGAATTATTACGATTACGTTATTATTATTCATCACACGGTCGCAAGATGACGTAAATTACATGAATCTGATGAGTTTTATCGAGTTGATGTCAATAGCGCGCGCTCTCTGTAGGGATATTCATATTTTGCCGCTATGTGAAAAAAATCCAGCAAAATGCGCCGGCACGTTTGTCGACCCCAGAGGCTTAACTTTAGACAAATCATAAATTGTGTAAATATTAAAATATATATATATATATATATTATATATATATATATATATATATATATATATATATATATATATATATATATATATATGATCACTCACCTCAAGACGCCGCTGCGGTGGCGTAAGGCACTGCGTCGCTTTTCAGCACGAGCTGTGTGGAGAAGCCCATTTCCACCTCCATTGCGTTGGAGAAGGAATCCCGTGTAAAATGCAGTTTGCACACTCCAGCTCTAGGCGGTAGTCAGGAACTCGCGGTCTTCCAGGCAAAGTGCATGCAATTAGTCTTTAAAGTCTGCTGGAAAACTATGCAGTCCAGCAGTGCTGTTGCAACCAGCAACACTACACGTACGTACCATCCTGACCACTGTACTAAATACCAAGTACACACACGGCTGCAGCCTGCAGATCGAGCTGCACGTCTGATTGGTCAGCTGGCCAAACCTGTTGTGATTGGCACAGAGATGAGTCCTTGAGCCAAGTACACCTGGCTGCAGCCTGGGTGTAGGACAGAGTATGTTGATTAAAAAGCTAAAAATGCTGTGCAGTTTTACAAAGCCTTTACTATAATGCAGTTGTTTATTGTTAACTTGACTCACTATAATTGAATCAAGAGATGTTTACTGCAAGTTTAATCTGGACCAGTCAAATTCACAAATTAATCATTTTTAATTAAATTCAAAAGCATTTAACATGAAAGTATGTGGACTTGTGCATTAAAACGGTGTTTTAAAAAGACCAAACTCAGTAAACAAATTATTAATAAAGCATTATATTCACAGATAAGCAGAGATATGAGCCCAGAATACGAACGCAACGCAATTAATTAGGCGTTAAGCATTTTCCTCCCATAACCTGCTTGTCTGTAAATAGAATGCTTTATTAAAAATGTTTACTGAGTCAGGTCAGCTTTTTAAAACACGTTTTAATGCATTATGCCACGTTAAGCATTTTCCTTTTAGTCTAATGGTTTTCTATGTGAGGAAAACACTTAACACGTGATTAAACGCATTGCATTCTTATTCTAGACTCATCTGCTTGTCTGTGAACATAATACTTTATTAATAATGTGTTTACTGAGTTTAGTCTTTTAAAAACTTTTATTTAATGCATTATGCCACGTTAAACTTACAAACCCGATTCCAAAAAAGTTGGGACACTGTACAAATTGTGAGTAAAAAAAGGAAGTGAATAATTTACAAAATCTCATAAACTTATATTTTATTCACAATATAATATAGATAACATATCAAATGTTGAAAGTGAGACATTTTGAAATGTCATGCCAAATATTGGCTCATTTTGGATTTCATGAGATTTGCACATTCTAAAAAAGTTGGGACAGCTAGCAATAAGAGGCCGGAAAAGTTAAATGTACCATATAAGGAGCAGCTGGAGGACCAATTTGCAACTTATTAGGTCAATTGGCAACATGATTGGGTATAAAAAGAGCCTCTCAGAGTGGCAGTGTCTCTCAGAAGTCAAGATGGGCAGAGGATCACCAATTCCCCCAATGCTGCGGCGAAAAAGTAGTGGAGCAATATCAGAAAGGAGTTTCTCAGATAAAAATTGCAAAGAGCTTGAAGTTATCATCATCTACAGTGCATAATATCATCCAAAGATTCAGAGAATCTGGAACAATCTCTGTGCGAAAGGGTCAAGGCCGGAAAACCATACTGGATGCCCGTGATCTTTGGGCCCCTTAGACGGCACTGCATCACATACAGGAATGCTACTGTAATGGAAATCACAACATGGGCTCAGGAACATTTCCAGAACACATTGTCAGTGAACACAATCCACAATTCGCCGTTGCCGGCTAAAACTCTATAGGTCAAAAAAGAAGCCATATCTAAACATGATCCAGAAGTGCAGGTGTTTTCTCTGGGCCCAAGGCTCATTTAAAATTGACCGTGGCAAAGTGGAAAACTGTTCTGTGGTCAGACAAATCAAAATTTGAAGTTCTTTTTAGAAAACTGGGACGCCATGTCATCTGGACTAAAGAGGACAAGGACAACTCAAGTTGTTATCAGGGCTCAGTTCAGAAGTCTGCATCTCTGATGGTATGGGGGTTGCATGAGTGCGTGTGGCATGGGCAGCTTACACTTCTGGAAAGGCACCATCAATGCTGAAAGGTATATCCAAGTTCTAGAACAACATATGCTCCCATCCAGACGCCGTCTCTTTCAGGGAAGACCTTGCATTTTCCAACATAACAATGCCAGACCACATACTGCATCAATTACAACATCATGGCTGTGTAAAAGAAGGATCCGGGTACTGAAATGGCCAGCCTGCAGTCCAGATCTTTCACCCATAGAAAACCATTTGGCACATCATAAAGAGGAAGATGCGACAAAGAAGACCTAAGACAGGTGAGCAACTAGAAGCCTGTATTAGACAAGAATGGGACAACATTCCTCTTCCTTAACTTGAGCAACTTGTCTCCTCAGTCCCCAGACGTTTAATTGCAGACTGTTATAAAAAGAAGAGGGGATGCCACACAGTGGTAAACATGGCCTTGTCCCAACTTTTTTTGAGAAGTGTTGATGCCATGAAATTTAAAATCAACTTATTTTTTCCCTTAAAATGATACACTTTCTCAGTTTAAACATGTAAATATGTCATCTATGTTGTATTCTTAATAAAATATTGACATTTTGAAACTTCCACATCATTGCATTCTGTTTTTATTCATAATTTGTACAGTGTCCCAACTTTTGTGAAATCTGGTTTGTAGAATGTCCCGAATCATTCCAGCGGATTGAAAAGAATCGGCTCAATAATGGTCGCTAAAATGGGTATCCGAGAAGATACCAATTTAATATATTAATTTAATATAAATAGATGATACATTATTAAGTTTATCTCAATATTTGACTGCAATGGCTGTAACACAACTGCACTAAAATAAGAGCATGATGATCATGAAATTACGTTCATTAATAGCAACAGATTACAGGTATGTCCTTTCAGAATCATCACGACCGGTAGAAATAAAAGTTTCTCGATTTCTTCACTTTAAAATAACGAGGAGCAGCATATTTTCCTGAAATAAAGGGGAGGAAAAATTGCAATATAGTAAAGAAAATTCAAGTTTCATAATAATTGAAATGGCACACAGAACACATTAATGCAGTGTCATTTTATCAACTGTATTACAGATTATTATATGTAACAATATGTCATGTTATATAAATTAAAACAATACTGATACATCCTTTTCATTTCCTTTCTCATACTCTGATGATATGAAATAATAAAATTTTAAAAAATTATTTAATTCATAATTCATTTTTCTATGTAAAATCCTGATCCTCCCACTGTGGATAATCAACCCAATTAATTTACTAAATGTAGAGGGTTGTGTTGTCTGTTAGCCTAAAAACTCAGCTTAATTTAACAAAACAATAATTTCACAGACATGGAGAGTTACAGACTAATTTTTTTTTTTCTTCTGTGCATTATAATGAAGGCTTTGTAAAACTGCACAGCATTTTTGGCTTTTTAATCAACATACTCTGTCCTACACCAACTCTGTGTCCTACGCCTCGATCTGCAGGCTACAGCCGGGTGCTTCCCCTAAATACAGATAAATCTACGCTAACTTGAAACTATCCTAACTGATGCAATACTATGCTACTAACTAACTATGCTTCTAACAATACTAACGTTACACTAACAACTATGCTAATTAACTACATAGGCTACACGAAATAATCTAAATAACTATATGACTAAAAGTGACGTGACAGTCAGCCAAGTATGGTGACCCATACTCAGAATTCGTGCTCTGCATTTAACCCATCCGAAGTGCACACACACAGCAGTGAACACACACACACACACTGTGAACACACACACCCGGGAGCAGTGGGCAGCCATTTTATGCTTGCAGCGCCCGGGGAGCAGTTGGGGGTTCGATGCCTTTGCTCAAGGGCACCTAAGTCATGGTACTGAAGGTGGAGAGAGAGAACTGTACATGCACTCCCCCCACCCACAATTCCTGCCGGCCCGAGACTCGAACTCACAACCCTTCGATTGGGAGTCCAACTCTCTAACCATTAGGCCACGACTTCCCACAGAGAACTGTACATGCACTCCCCCCACCCACAATTCGCTATCCTGATCCTGATCATTTTCAATACTCGCAATTTCCAACTCCTGACTCGCAACAGTGATTTTGACGAAACAAGATGGTTTTATACTGCCAAGGGCGTGGTAGCTCGTACCAAGGGCGTGGAGAGCTGGAAACTGCATACGTCACCTGCCACCGCTTACGTCACGTACCACCACCCAAACATCCAATAGGAAAAATCAACTGCAGTAGCCACCGTTCAACCTGAAGAGGGCAGCACTCAGACGTTTTTACATCATATATTGTAGAATTAAAACACTTTATACTCAAATGTCAAAAAAGTGACTCGAATAAATGAACAGCACTAATAAAGCCCCATTATTACAGATCATTAACAAAAAAAAGTTGGTTTAGGGTTTAGTTACTCTTTAAGGGATAATTTAAGAAATTAATTGATGAAAAAAATGCAACTATAATTTCCGGTTCTGGACACTGATTCATGTATGATTAAAAATAATAATATAAATAATAATAATAAGTGAAATATTATTACAATTTAAAATAATGGTTTTCTATTTTACTGTACTTTAAAATATATTTCTGTGATGCAAAGCTGAAGCTGAATTTTCATTAGCCAGTCTTCAGTGTCACATGTACCTAAAGAAATGGTTCTAATATGTTTTTATCATCAATGTTAGAATTATTGCTTAATGTTTTTATAACCCCCTTTTAAGATTTTTCATTATTTAAAAGTTGTTTAAAAATAAAAATATATATCAATCTTTTATATAATATATAAAACAATATAAATCTCTTTTTTTTTTTTTTACTTTTTTATCTATTTAAACTATCCTTTGCTGAATATTACCGTTTTGATTGCAATAATAAACAGTATTTGCAATAATAAACAGTATTTCTGTATTTTTGATCGAATAAATGCAGGCATGATGAGCATAAGAGAACATTCAAAATCTTACTGATATCAAACTTTATCTAAGGTAATCTCTTTATTGTTTGATGAAGGTGATATTGTTATTGATGTTGTTGTTATTATTATTTTGCTGTTTTATTCAGTTTATTCACAGTTCCAGGACTTCAGTAGATGAACATTTTTATCTTTTTTTGTTTGTTTTTCTGGCTGGGTATGGGCAGGATTTCCCTCTCCCATTAGGTCTACTGTATATATTCTATTTTTTTCTATGTATATATATATATATTTCTCTATATATATATATATATATATATATATATATATATATATATAATACACACACACACACACACAAATCAAACGGAAGGCAAAGACTCGATCGCTAGCAAACAGAGAGAGAAAAAATGTTATTTTCTAGTTTAGTTGAAACTGAAACTATAGGCCAAGTCTTGTGTTGCAGTAATGTAATCGTCAGTTTAGACGTTAGACACATCAGAGATCCTTATTTAAATAAATAAATAAATAAATAAATAATGTTCTAGTGTGTTTTCTTTTTAATTTTTGAACACAAACCTCTCTGCTTTTACTTTTGTAGCTACTTTGCTATTCAGCTCCCGACGCGATGCGATGACATTCATACACGCAAATTCAAAGCGTCGCGTCTGGGCGCGTAAGCGGCGTTCGCGCTCTTTTTAAATTATAATAAAGCGGTGATTTATCTTTCTAGAAATGCAATTCAATTGCAATCACTGTAAAATAGATGAAGACAGCTCACACACCTGCATTAGGAACTGTAGCCTACTTTGTGTGCCTGTTTGCTTCGCGCAGTTTCACAGCGCCTTGCGGACCAAGACAACTGCTCTGCCTAGCTAGCGCCGGCCCTGGCCCTGCCAGTGACTGCCTGTTACAGTGTCTTTTGTAACTGGTAGTGAGCTGCTACTCTCTCTTAAATCCTGCATGTCCTGTAGTAGGACAGTCATTAACAAAAAAAGCCACATTTGTGTGGTGGTGCCCTGGTTTTTACACCGGATAAATTAATAAAACAGAGTAGTGAGACCTAAACCTGGCAAGCAGTGGCGTGCACAGACCTCTGGAGGGGCAGGGGCGAAATGGCATTACGAGGGCATAGTCGCGAACCAGGGGGTGGGGGTGCTGGGGGGCTTTGGTGGGTGATGGTTGGGGTGGGTGGGTAGGGTGTATTGGTTTGTTCGGGTTGGCGATATGGCAAAAATTATTTTATCATGATTGTTTGTCATGTTGGTTTTTTTTCTATTTTGCAAGCTGTACGAGCATTTACAGCCAAACTAATATCCCTATAAAAAAGGCCAAATGGGTGCCCTAAACAGAATTGTATTGTTGTGTCCCCTTTCCAAATTATTATGGAAGTAAAAAAAAAAAAAACACCTACTATAGGGGTCAAAATAGAACTTTAATAAAATATAAAAGTAAATAACTAAATTGTAATTAAATGTTTATTATTTACAAATTACAATTGTAGCTAGACAGTCACCTATGGCTATGATTTACTAATACTGTTGTCTGTTTGATATTATAGTCTCAAGCATTCAGAAATGACACAAAAGAACATTTGTCTTCAATAAAAACAAGGATTAGTTTTTGTAAGGGTTGTGATGTCCATGTGTTTTTTGTTGAAGAAATTATAGAGGCTAGTATTTCTATCGCAAAATGGTGGCCAAAAATGAAAGATTAAGTGAATATTTGAATTAAATGAATTAAACGGAACATCGAAACTGTAAGAGAATATTAAGGCAGATGCGGCGGTGATATTATCAAAAACATTAAAACAGGTTATTAACTTAATGTTATCAAAATCCAAAAAAGTTTTAACAGGATTATAAAAGTAGCCTACCTAAAAGTAGCTGCGTTTACATGGGACCCTACTAATCCGATCGTAATAGGTCTAGAAGCACAATCAGCATAAAAAAGTCGCATGTAAACATGTCAGTCGGATTGAATTGCCCAGATCCGACTAAAATTTCGATCAGATTGTAAGGGGTGGTTAATCCCTTTTGTAATCCGAGCGAGAGGACATGTAAACACTTGATTGGATTGAAAACCGAAACTGGAAAGTACTGCGCATGCGCAGTGATGTAGAAATAGCGTAAAGACGTATGACGCGTGGAACGAGGTGTTCTTCCAGGCGAATAAAGTGTCACAAATAAGTGTCTAGTCATTATACAACCTTTCACTCAGCGTATGTGAAGTGGAACAAGACCACATCCCACCAGTCCTTGTTTAAGACTCTCATCAACAGACGAGTTTTGGGTGCGGGAAGGGGCACTTTTACCCACCTTTTTTAAGTAACATTAAGCAGCACAACAGTTCATGTGCTGGTTGAAGTAGATTAATATCAACTGTGCTTTTTAAAAAAATATGGAACAACAGTGGGAAACTCTGTATATTCATCCAGTGTGCACATGTCAAAAGAGTAAATCCGATCAGAAGCTTGTGACACAAATAAACGTGCACATCAACCCGATCACTTTTTTCAGCGTTCATGTAAAACACTACGTTCAGATTCGTCAATCAGAATGAATTCATTCCGATTGAAGCAAAAAGTGTCCATGTGCACGGGCATCATCTTGGGGCTTTTTTTTTTTTTTTTTCTTTTTTTTTATCTCGGCGCCGGACTGACCAGGTTTTTTTCTTTTCATGGTTGTCCATAATTTATGTTTTTTATTTTCATGGGGTTTTTTGTTGGTCATTTTTGTTTATCATTTGTGGACAGTCAGCCGCAAACATGAGACCAAGGGATTTATATAATGACCCCCTTATTATAGAATTGTGATATAATACAACTAATTATATACACTAACACTTGAAAAGAGACATAAATGTAGATGTTATTGGAGGGATGCTCATTTTTAAATCATACCCTATTTATTGAATCAAAATTTGGGGGTGGATAGTTGATTATTATTCATGCAAACCATATATTGCTGTTATAGTTTTTATTTATAACCATTATATAGCTGGTAACTTTGTCTAGTGCTCTTATGAATGTTTATAGCATGATTTGTGATAGTTTAAACTACTATACTGAATGACCTAGCATAGATTTCTTGACTAGTGTTTGCGTAATATTTCATTTCATTCTGTACATAAGTTACTTGTGCTAAAGATCTCTACACTAGTGTTAGGACAGCGTTTTGATAGCGCTGATAATGTGTCTGACAAGTAATATCATTTTTTCCCCCTTACCGAATCTCATATCTTCTCATCCCTAACTGTCAGGTCCAGTGGTGCAAAAGGTAAAATGTGTGTCATATGTATTTTGACGTGATCGACCTGGGTTCGAATCTGCCTTTTGGCAAACTTTTTTTTTTTCTCCCTTTTCAAATTTCAAATCACATCACAAAAAGCATGTATTTTTTTTTTCAATGAAAATTAAGTAAATAATCAAAAGTTGAAAATAAAGTATTAGGTAGAGTAAGGGTAGGTGTAGGGTGGGCTTTATTGTCCATTGAGGTGGCATCCATTTAATAATTTGATTTAAAATTAAAATTGCACACTCAGTAAAGTTATTGCATAGTGTTTTATAATGTACTACAATGCTGAGGTGTGCAGATAATTGCCACTATTTGCAGTATAAATAGCAGAAAATCCTGGAATTTTAGCATAGTATAAATAGTCTATAGCTATCTGCACTTAGTGTAAATAGCCGCTGCCTTTTTTAGCAGATGGGAGTTTTACTTACTCAAACATGCTCTGAGGGCAGAAAGGAAAATGATTGGTTTTTTTACAGATTCAACCAATGAAATTGAATCAGAGGCGGAGTCAGGGAAATTTGAGTGTGGATGTGGTGGATGGAATACTTTCAGACAGATACGTTTTTTACTGACGCTTCATGGGAGGCATTTATTTACCATGTATTTTCATGAAAAAAAATGAACATCTCTAACATTTAAAAAGAAAATTAGTGAACAAAGATGCTCAGAACAAATAATCATGGTCTAAATATCATATAGCATGGCATTTTCACTTGACTGCTTCATCAGTTGATTGCACCAAAGCTGTTTACAAGGTAACTGGAGTAAAATATGCTTTTCAAATGCTGTGAAACTGATATGAGCGACAACAGAACTCGTTCAAATCGATCCTTGACATTTCATTCAGTCAGCTAGCATTAGCATTAGCATTAGCTTAGCAATGCCCTCAGGGCAGGAGTACTCAATATTCGTATCACTGTTATTTTTAGTGTACTGTGCGCTGCCCTCAGGGCAGGAGTACTCAATATTCTTATCACTGTTATTTTTAATGAAACTGTGCGCTGCCCTCAGGGCAGAAAGTACTCAATATTCGTATCACTGTTATTTTTTAGTGTACTGTGCGCTGCCCTCAGGGCAGGAGTACTCAATATTCGTAATCACTGTTATTTTAGTGTACTGTGCGCTGCCCCCTCAGGGCAGGAATAATCAATATTCGTATCACTGTTATTTTAATGAACTGTGCGCTGCCCTCAGGGCAGGAGTACTCAATATTCGTATCACTGTTTATTTTTAATGAACTGTGCGCTGCCCCTCAGGGCAGGAATACTCCAATATCGTATCACTGTTTTTTTTATTGTTTTAATGAACTGTGCGCTGCCCTCAGGGGCAGGAGTACCTCAATATTCGTATCACTGTTATTTTAATGAACTGTGCGCTGCCCTCAGGGCAGGAGTACTCAATATTCGTATCACTGTTATTTTTTTTAATGAACTGTGCGCTGCCCTCAGGGGGCAGGAGTACTTCAATATTTCGTATCACTGTTATTTTTTAGTGTACTGTGCGCTGCCCTCAGGGCAGGAGTACTCAATATTCTGTATCACTGTTATTTTTTAGTGTACTGTGCGCTGCCCTCCAGGGCAGGAGTACTCAATATTCGTATCACTGTTATTTTTAATGAAAACTGTGCGCTGCCCTCAGGGCAGGAGTACTCAATAAAATATTTTCGTTATCACTGTTATTTTTAATGAACTGTGCGCTGCCCTCAGGGCAGGAGTACTCAATATTCGTATCACTGTGTTATTTTTTAATGTACTGTGCGCTGCCTCCCCTCAGGGCAGGAGTACTCAATATTCGTACCCCCCACTGTTATTTTTAATGTACTGTGCGCTGGCCCTCAGGGCAGGAGTACTCAATATTCGTATCACTGTTATTTTTAGTGTACTGTGCGCTGCCCTCAGGGGCAGGAGTACTCAATATTCGTATATCACTGTTATTTTTAATGAACTGTGCGCTGCCCTCAGGGCAGGAGTACTCAATATTCGTATCACTGTTATTTTTAATGAACTGTGCGCTGCCCTCAGGGCAGGAGTACTCAATATTCGTATCACTGTTATTTTTAATGAACTGTGCGCTGCCCTCAGGGCAGGAGTACTCAATATTCGTATCACTGTTATTTTTAATGAACTGTGCGCTTGCCCTCAGGGCAGGAGTACTCAATATTCGTATCCACTGTTATTTTTAATGAACTGTGCGCTTGCCCTCAGGGCAGGAGTAACTCAATATTCGTATCACTGGTTATTTTTAGTGTACTGTGCGCTGCCCTCAGGGCAGGAGTACTCAATATTCGTAACACTGTTATTTTTAATGAACTGTGCGCTGCCCTCAGGGCAGGAGTTACTCAATATTCGTATCACTGTTATTTTTAATGAACTGTGCGCTGCCCTCAGGGCAGGAGTGACTCAATATTCGTATCACTGTTATTTTTAGTGTTACTGTGCGCTGCCCTCAGGGCAGGAGTACTCAATATTTCATATCACTGTTATTTTTAGTGTACTGTGCGCCTGCCCTCAGGGCAGGAGTACTCAATATTCATATCACTGTTTTGTTATTTTTAGTGTACTGTGCGCTGCCCTCAGGGCAGGAGTACTCAATATTCATATCAACTGTTATTTTTAGTGTACTGTGCGCTGCCCTCAGGGCAGGAGTACTCAATATTCATATCACTGTTATTTTTAGTGTACTATGCGCTGCCCTCAGGGCAGGAGTACTCAATATTCATATCACTGTTATTTTTAGGGTACTGTGCGCTGCCCTCAGGGCAGGAGTACTCAATATTCATATCACTGTTATTTTTTAGTGTACTGTGCGCGCTGCCCCCTCAGGGCAGGAGTACTCAATATTCATATCACTGTTATTTTTTAGTGTACTGTGCGCTGCTCTCAGGACAGGAATACTCAATATTCATATCAATGTTATTTTTACTGAACTATGCGCTGCTCCAGGCAGGAGTACTTAATATTCATATCACTGTTTTTTTTGTGTGTGTGTGTGTGTGTGTGTGTGTGTGTATTATGTGAGGTTCATATCACTGTTATTTTTACTGTACTGCACACTGCCATTTACTTGCTATTTGGATAGATCTAATCTATTCTATCTATTACAGTTCCCTGGGGCTTCTTGACTGTTGTTAAACTGAAGCAAGTTGTCCCTCAATCCAGTAATAAACAGAGTAGTCTACACTGAATAGATGATGTATTTTCATTTGTTCTATATAGTATTGATATTCTTTTCCCCCCTGTGTTATATTAACGAGTTATAGTCTAGTAAATTTATGCTATATTTTTAGTAGACATTTGAGGGGACAGCCAATGACGTCCATAGGCTGGCATTATGCAATCAAACCTAACAGGTTATTGGTAACATGAAGTGAGATTGGAGTTTCTGACACTCATTTCAGCACAGCAAGTTCAGAATCAATCTTATTTTTAAAAGAAAAAAACTTGATTTGTCATGCAATTTGATCTTTAAACCTTTGCAGACCCTTTTACATTTACAAACAGCTATACTGCAATTCATGAAAGGCAATATTTGGGGGGAAATAAATGGGAACTTCAAATATCAACAAGTTTCTCATTTAAAACTAGAGGTGCTTACAAAGGAAGTCCAGAGATTCCCTTTCTCCAAGAATGGACCAGTGATGACCCTCTGCTTTTTTCCAACAATGATATTCTGCAAAGAGAACTACAACACCATACACACAGGAAGATTTCGCAGCAAAAGGTAGATGAATCATTAAACTGCTGTAGTTTGAACATGCTCTCTTTAAACCAGGCCATTTACAAACAGCTATACTGCACTTCATGAAAGACATGAATTGCAGTATAGCTGTTTGCTGTCTACCTTAGCGAAATCCAAATCTTCAATACTTATCTTGCTTGATCTGTCTGCTGCTTTTGACACGGTTAATGACATGGTTAACCACCAGATCCTCCTGTTAACCCTACTGACAAAGGGCATCTCAGGAACCGCACTCCAGTGGTTTGAGTCCTTTCAGATAGGTCCTTCAAAGTATCTTGGAGAGGTGAGCTGTCCAAGCCGCAACAGCTAACTTCTGGGGTGCCTCAGGGCTCAGTTCTTGGTCCACTTCTCTTCTGTGTCTACATGGCATCATTAGGTTCTGTCTTTCAGAAACATGGCTTTTCATACCATTGCTATGCTGATGACACTCCAACTCTAACTCTCAATTCATCCTGATGATCCATCGGTAGCTGCTCGCATCTCAGCTTGTCTAAAAGACATTTCTTGCTGGATGAAGGACCATCACCTTCAACTCAACCTTGCCAAGACAGAACTGCTTGTGGTTCCAGCAAACCCATCGTTTCATCACAATTTCACCATCCAGTTAGGCACATCAACCATAACTCCTTCAATAACAACCAGAAACCTTGGAGTTATGACTGATGATCAGCTGACTTTCTCAGACCACATTGGTAAATCTGTCCGGTCCTGCAGATTTGCTTTTTATTCACACATTAAGAAGATCAGGCCCCTTTCTTTCCGAACATGCTGCACAACTCCTTGTTCAAAGCTCTTGTTCTGTCCAGGCTAGACTATTGCAACGCTCTCTTGGCAGGTCTTCCAGCCAGTTCTATCAAACCTTTACCATTAATCCAGACGCCGCGGCAGCAAGATTAATTTTTAATGAGCCGAAAAGAATACACGTCACACCTCTGTCTATCAATTTGCACTGCTGCTACCAATAGCTGCTCACATAAAATTCAAGGCATTGATGTTTGCATACAAAAACCACCACTGGCTCTGCACCACTTACCTAAATTCATTACTGCAGACTTATGTGCCCTCTAGAAGCTTGCGTTCTGCAAGTGGACGTCGCTTGATTATGCCATCCCAAAGAAGCACAAAGTCACTTTTACGGACTTTAAATTAAATGTTCCCTCCTGTATAAATGACCTGCCCAACTCAATCCGAGCAGCTGAGTCCTTAGCCATCTCAAGAATCGGCTTAAAACACATCTCTTCCATCTTTATTTGACCCTCTAACTTTTGCACTCACTATTCTAATTCTATTTAAAAAAAAAAAAAAAAAAATCTAACTACCTTTCTAATCTTTTTGTATTCTATCTATTTTCTTTTCAATTATTATACAATTATAGAAAAGACCTCTAACACTAGCTTGCTCTATTCTTTTTCTATTCTATCTGTTTTCTTTTTATTTATTATATTATTCAAAAGCCCTTGCTACGTATACTGCGTTTAGGCTAACTGAGACTTGTTATAGCACTTATATATCATTCTTCTTTGTTGTTTTTGAT
This sequence comes from Cyprinus carpio, assembly GCF_018340385.1. NCBI lineage: Eukaryota > Metazoa > Chordata > Actinopteri > Cypriniformes > Cyprinidae > Cyprinus > Cyprinus carpio. Next base: position 5,183,243 of record NC_056605.1, read on the forward strand.
TGCTTCCAATGTCCTCATTTGTAAGTCACTTTGGATAAAAGCGTCGGCTAAATGACTTAAAATGTAAATGTAAATATCAAAAATAAAATCTAATATAAAACAATACGATTATTTAATTTGAGTATATTATTGGGTATAAAAAAAAAATATATGTGTTAATCTATTCTCAAATTTGGGTTGGGAGCTGGGTCTATACTACGCAAGCTATGATGACTCTCATCGTGATAGTTTAGCGTGGATGTATACCTAGACTAATTGCACTGTAGGGGGTGAGAACGAGTCTTCGAACCTGTGTGTATGCCTACTGTGAAATTACCAAGCTTCCCAAAAAAAACCTTGACAAGACTCACGCCTGTTTGTTTAACACATACTCCGTGTGCCGTGCGTATGCAGTCCGTGTGTGTGTGGTGCAGAAGCAGCACGGACTCATTGTGCTTCACACAGGACACGTATGCAGTCCGCTACTGATCCGCGGCTGTTTAGTCCACAAAAACAACATTTTGTTCTTTATTATATATTTCAAACCATGTTAAAAAAGAAAAAAATTAGAAAAATGTGAATTTTTTTGAAGATTATTAAAGGTCTTTCTTTATTATTGATATTAGTTTAAACTTAATATAAACAACAATTTATTCATGCATTTGACTTCGAGGTTTGTATTAAGCTGCTCAAGCAAGCGGCAAAACATTTAAACACAACAATTAGCCTACTTTTCTTGTTGGCAAATATTTAAAATTAAGGCACCGCTGACAGAAACAGTCGACTCTCGTGCCTTTTGCATTTAAATCTTTATTACAAGTGCATACGCACTGCAGACGGAGTATGTGTGAAACAGGCGTTGTTTGCAACTTGTGCAATGCAGAACTAGTTTACTGTAGGAGTTCTTCAAGTAGCACCTAAACGCAAAGCATCCCTTAGCTAATGCGGAAGATGCCGGGCCACAGCACTGATGTAGCGCAGGGGATGAGTCGTCGTCAAACTACTATGTTTGAGTGCAGCACAGCTCTATCAGTAACTAACAAGTACATCATATTGAATATAATTTGAATGCCTTCGGCAGAATTCAAATGAGCCATTTTAATCTAGATTAATCTAGATTAATTCCAAGATTACAGTGAGATTAATCTAGATTAAAAAAAATTAATCTATGCCCACCACTAGTAAAAATGTAAAAATAACAGTAATATGAATATCGAAGTATCCTGTCCTGAGGGCAGTGAATAGTTTAGTAAAATTAACAGTAATATGAATATTGAGTACTCCTGCCCTGAGAGCAGCGCATAGTACACTAAAAATAACAGTGATATGAATATTGAGTTCTCCTGTCCTGAGAGCAGCGCACAGTTCATTAAAAATAACAGTAATATGAATATTGAGTACTCCTGCCCTGAGGGCATTGCTAATGCTAATGCTAATGCTAGCTGACTGATGAAATGTCAAGAGATTTGAATGAGTTCTGTTGTCGCTCATATCAGTTTCACAGACAGCGCGGAAGCATTTTGAAAAGCATATTTTACTCCAGTTACCTTGTAAACAGCTTTGGTGCAATCAACTGATGAAGCAGTCAAGTGAAAATGCATGCTATGTGATATTTTGATCATGACTATTTGTTCTGTGCATTTTTTTTTTGCTAATTATCTTATTAAACATTCGAGATGTTTTTTTTTTTATGAAAATACATGGCAAATTCACTTACCTTTGCAAAAAAATGCCTCCCACGAAGCTTCAGTAACGTAATCTGTCTGAAGTATCTTCACGTGGATCTTACGATCACAAACTCGCCAGTCTGATGTTAGTCAGAGGGTGAAGGTAGGCCTATAGGACTAATACCTGTTTTGCCTGCCGCCTACTGAATGATTATGACAAAAGTGTAGTTTATTTAGTCTTTATTTAGTTTATTAGTCATAATGATTCAGAAGAGTTTAGGATAAATCAAATATAACAATATATTATTAGTCAGGTAAAATTGTATCATGTCAATTAAATAATGAAACAATTAGAAGCCAATTTAGAAAGGATAGTGCAATTTTGAATCACATTGTAACGCGTGGCACCCCCGCGTGGCAACCTTGCTCCTGCACATAGACACTGTAGCCATATGGGGAACGACCCAAGTGATCCACGCAGGAGAAAAAACAAATTTAACATAGTCACACATGTAACAGTTATCCTAATTTAAGACCACATGGTCTAAAATGTATAGCATAGCACTCGGTGTGTTTAAAAGAATAAACTTAACTAGCCAATGTGTAACATGTATGTAGCACAAACTACTATACAGTGTGCTCTATAGGCACAATGTGTTTAACACAATTACATAATAGTATACCTGACTTCAGGAAGATACATAGTATGGAGCATATGAGATACACTCCAACACTATGGGCTGATCTTACAACAGAATCGCCCCGTAGTGGTTTGTCACTTTCCCTTAAATATTCAGACCAGACAACAAATAATCTTCAAATCAATTGTAAAAACAAAAGGTCGTTTTGGTTCAATAGGTTCCCGAGTTGGAGTTAAACATTCTCAAAGACCCCTAAAGATTCAAGATTTTATTTGTCACATACAAGTTATATGACACACAACAAGCAGTGAAATGCAGGTCTGGCATTCTCTTTTTTAGACTGTGCAAAAAAATAAAAATAAGAGAAAATGAAATACAAATAATGAAATATCCGAAAAAAATGAGAAAAAAAATCAAATAAAAATAAAAAGTAAGAAGAATTAAATACAAATAATGAAATATATGAAAAATATAATAATAATAAAATCAAAAATAAAAATATAATTAAATACAAATAATGAAATATACACAATATATTAAACTACTACACAGATGCTGTGTAGCGATGGTACAAGAACTGTTTTAAAAATGAACGCAGATTCTATTGAAATAAAACTGATGGGCTGAAGCAATATATCTTACAGTTAATAATTTTCCTGGAACTTCTATATTCTATAAATATTTATTTTATTAATTTTGGTCTAAAACTAAGCCATAGAGTATCCAGTTAAGGAATAGACAAAGGATCTACAAATTAATTTTTTTTTTTTTTTTTTTTTTTACTATTGCAAAGACAATAATGTTAATATGCAAATATCTCTCTTTATGTTCATGGGATTTATTTTTTTTTTATTTTATGTTTTGAGTTTTGTTTTATTCAGACCACATAAAAGGTACCAGACAAACACTTGTAAATATTCAGTCTGTTAGTTTTGTATATTGTTTTATCAGCAAGTACCTTTGCATAAGCTTGTATTAAACATGTATTTGTGCATATACTGTATGTGTGTGATGTTACAAGTTCACATCTTTCCAGGCAATGTTGCTTTGAAGTAGCCTAAACCTATTGCATAAGCTTGTTAGACATTCTTGTTTCACATTTTTAAAGTCTCACTGAAAAGCTAAAAAGCAGTGCGTGCATTCGTTACAATCCAGTTTAAAATCTCACCTGTGACTCTCATTTGACCGTTTTTAGGATTAATTTTATCTCACTGAAAAAATGGTTCAGTGAGGGCATCCGTTGTGAGTAGGACAGGAAGAAGCAACGCTTCATCTACAAACTAAATATACATCAAACAAAATGGCCACTCGTATGCAAAAAGCTGTCTGCCCCCCTCAACAGATCAAAGCATGTTTCTGAAGAAACCCAACCACAGCAGGTTTCAGTTTGACTCAGAAAATGAGCTGCTAGTGTCACACCTCAGACTGATGATACAATTTGCAACAATTGAATGATCATAAAAACCATTTTAAACTATTTATTTCTTCATTAAATTCAGTTTGACTAATAATCATATCTACTCTTCCAGGCCTACATATTAAAATAATATAAAAAAAAAACAGTCAAAACCATTCATGTTAAATGATAATTTTTTTTTAAAATTTGTATAAAGGACTTTTGATTAAAGTGTATCCCACCGTTAACAATTAAAATTAACTTAAATGTTTTTTGGCCTATATTATATGTAAACTATGCATTGATTGATTAACTTATTGATTGTGTATGTGTGTGTGTGTGTGTGTGTGTGTGTGTGTGTGCACACACTGGGAAGGTCAGACTCTGTCGGAGGAGGATTCAAACACCAGATGAACAGTTTGAGGGTTTAGCAGCAGATAGTTTTATTAGATCAAACACTGAACTGTTAAAGAAAATGTTTCATGTGCTTCTTTTTCTCTGTTTCTGCTGGTGGCGTTTGATTGGTAAGTTATAAAAATCATTTTCACAGCTTCCTTTTTATTTCAGAGATATAAAACATTAAATGATCTTCATTTGCTGTTCTTCCCAGATAAAACAAATCATATGAGTTATTTGACCTGGATTCAGGTCTCATTTCAGTGATACTGTTTAGTGACCCAAATAAATTTGTTGTTCCACTCGGCCGTTATTAACTTTACATGCCATTTCACATATATATTGCTTTACAGGAGATAACTTTAAAATAAATTAAAGACCATATTACTCATATATGTCAATGTTTTATGTTGCATCTCGGCTGCTGTTATTCATTTCACATTTAAATATTACAAGCTGATTACATGATTACATTTGTAAACTTAACAAATCTCTTTGTTTCTGCAGGTGTGTTTGGTTCTGAGACAAATGAAACAAAGTCAGTGTCAGTGATGGAGGGAGATTCTGTTACTCTACACACTGATTTTACTGAAATACATGAAGACGATGAAATAATGTGGAGTGTTGTAGCTGAACACACTCTGATAGCGCAAATACATAGAGCCTCTGGAGTCTTCTTCTCTGCTGGAATCTTTATTCCTGACAGGAGATTCAGAGACAGACTGAAGCTGGACAGACAGACTGGATCTCTGACCATCACAAACATTACAACTCAACACACTGGAGATTATAAACTGCGAGATCATTGCAGCGCAACTTTTCATCAAAAACATTCAGTGTTTCTGTCTATGGTGAGTATAATTTACCTCATTTTTAATTTCTTGTTTTATTAAAGATATATTCCAGTTTCAATTCATATTAAGCTCAATCCACAGAACAAAGTTGATTACAAAAAATAAATAAATAAATTGACTTGTACCTCATTTTGGAGGTTATGGTGAGGCACTTACATTTGACATGAATAGGACCAATTTTTAGAGGACTTAAACTTTATAAAAGCATGTACATTATTTATAATTTTTAAAATGTTTGCATTGATTGAGCTGTAAAGCTGTTTAAATCATTAAACAGTCATTTCGTTGTTGTAGGGTTTACAACATTACGTTGTGATAGTGATGAAGTTTTAAGACTGGATATGAAAGTGTTTTTTTTTTTTTTTTTTTTTTTTTTTCTCACCACACTAGAACCAGTCAATATGCATATTGCTTATATCTATAGCTGTAATAATGAAAATCGTGAGTATTTTAAAGTGTACAGAACGGCCCCTATTCAGTATATTGTCTTCATATAAATATTACAATGTTTAATCATTTTATAGTTTGAAATTAGGACACTAAAAACACTACACCAAGATTGTTGCTTATGTTGCTACATGTATTTGTCCATGTTTCTGTTTATACTTTTATGTTTTTCAGCTCGCCTGCCAACTGCGTAGGGAGACTCCTAACATTACCAGAGATTTTTCACAAAATCTTTCATCATCATCATCATCATCATCTTCACAGCAGAATTGTTCATTGGTGTGTTCAGTGGTGAATGTGAGTCATGTGACTCTCTCCTGGTACAAAGGAAACAGTTTATTGTCCAGCATCAGTGTGTCTGATCTCAGCATCAGTCTCTCTCTACCTCTGGAGGTGGAATATCAGGATAAAACAGCTACAGCTGTGTGATCAACAATCCCATCAGCAACCAGACCACACATCTGGACATCACTCAGCTCTGTCAGATTCACTCAGGTACGTCACCAGCTATATCGCCAATGATATCAATTATTTTTAGTACAGATGTTAGAGTTTGTAGAGCAGACAGACAGATTTCACACTAATGGTTCATTTTGTTCAATTGCAGAAATGTCATTAAAGAGCAAGGTCTACCGTTATTTTACATAATTGAGTGTTGCTGCCGCTGCTGGATCTCTGTTGATAGTAGCTGCAGTTGTGATGTGCTGCATCTGCAAGAAACGTAGAAAAACAGGTCGGCAGGACAAGCAATTAATCTGTAGAAGTTTATTTTTAAGATACAAATGTTGAAATTATACTGAAATTGTTTCATTTTAACACACTTGTAATTATTAATGTAGTCCAAAACCACGAAGAAGACTCTGATTCAGCATTGTGTAAACCCAAAACACACAAAAAGGTAAGATCATGCATGACTGTGTTGCAAGAAGCTGTTGCAGTCAGTTAGTCTGATTGAAGATTTGCATTTAATGTGCATCAGACGGTCAGTGAACAGACGTGGGTGGTTTAGTGGCCCAACTGCCAGCACTTACGATCAAAGGATAGTTTTAAGCATTTATATATAATAAACGGGCACATGTTGGTCCTCATATAATTGTACTCTTTGATTTTTTTCCCCCTCAAAACAGTTTTCACTGGTTGACAACAGCAGCAACACTGCTATTATAGTCCACGGGTGCTTTTAATTTAGAAAAGTGCTTTTTAATTTGGCTTGTAAAAAAAAATAAACAAAAACCAATTACATTTAATTTAAAAGATTTTAAATTGGCATAAATAAATGAAAAGGGACAATGTTAGGGTCAACTTTTAAATCCTGCTTGAACTTGGGCGCTGGAAGAACAGGGTGACTTCACATTGATTTGACCCAGCACTTTTTAAATGATTTGTGGATTTATTTGTAAGCAACAATGTTACTGATGTAATTTTTTGTCTTAAAAAAGTGCTGTGGTTTGTGTATTTCATTTTTGGGGAATACACCTAATTTAAATATTCTTGATGAAACCTATAGCCTACTGTAACTCCATAATATTCAAGCGTTTTTATGACAACAGAGCAGCAGTGTTACAACAGAGCCGTCACTAGTGGGGTGAAATGTGGTGATGATTATAAGGGCCCACGGCTGAGGTGGGGGCCCTCAACCGAATGGCTGAGGCCAGCCTAAAAAGGACAGTTGACCTGCCACTGCTGCGCATCGTCACGAAAGCTTATAATTTGCACGTGTTTTTAAGCATTGCCAGTTTAAACATTCAAAAGAGTTTAAAGCATTCAAACACAAGACGCAGAAAAAACTCACCTGAGCCGAGTTCAGTGCGCATGCAGAGAGCTGCATCTCACAGACAGCAACACCGAACCGAGCTCTACGTTCGTGTCCGAGTAGTGTAAACATGCAAACAGAAAAAGATGTTAAAGAGCCCAAATTCAACACCCGTGCGCAGTGTTTTGTGCAGGGTGCACAGCAGAGAGAGGCATCTAAAAAAGGCTTGAACAACGAAATTTGCTTGTTCTTGCTCTTGTACCGACAAATAGATACAAATTAGTGTCCAAAAAACCTGTCTTGTCTTGGAGAGTGTCCTCGAAAAAACTGTCGGTTATGTCTTAAGTGAAAGTAAACAGTGGAGAAAGAAATCGGATGTGTGCATTTTGTCTCTTAAAGTGACCGGCCTAATTTAGCTGTTAGGTGCAGTGGGTGTCCTTAATGTTAATCATAAGAAAATGAAAGGAAGAAAATCACTCACTGCTCTTGACTGAATTACTTTGTAGTTTTAACAAGAATGAATCCACAGTCTAACCAACAATTATTCAGAAACCAGCACCGGGGCCCCGCTAACCACAGCTACAGCCCTGCCAGTGAATGTGAGAATTTATAATGGCAACCAGAAAGACACTGCTACTGTTGCATCTGCTGACGTCCAACAGCTTATTATACTAAATCAAATGCATGAATATTATTAAAGTCAAAACAGTTTCTTTGCGCTCATACTGTAATTTCTGTAATATAGAATAAAACGTTCATAGCCAAGCACATCTCGCTATCATTAAAACATTTACATATGTGTATTTTTTTTAAACTAATAATGATTGCACGTCATTTTGTGTGCTTAACTCTACCCAGGACCAGTGTTGGGCATAATGTCATCAAATTACTGATTACTCTTTTAAGAAGTAATCACGTTACTGTTCTGATTACTTCATTTCAAAAGTAATTAGTAATTAGTTGCATTACTAGTTACGTAACTTGTTTTCTACATGAAATTTATGAAATCTCAGCATACACGCTCCCGATAAATATTTGTTATTAAAGCTCAACATTCAGAGAACACTGTTATTTTTAACTAAAGCAAACGGCTGCTGCGTGCATGGTTTGGCAGAATGCCAGCAAAGAGCGCTGCATTTATAATCTCTAAAAGACATCTCAGTTCATCGCAGTCTCACAAATCTCTGTTATAATAAATATATGCACAATGAATCTTTCATAATGTCTACAATTCATGTGTTATAATTAGAGGATTCATCGAGCACACGCAAATTTCAGCACTGCATTGCTCAACGCTGCAAACACGTGTTTATAGCCTAAATAGAAACTCTGCATACGCTTCATGTTGCTTTTGTGCAATAAAGTAATATGTTTTTTTTTTTTTTAAAGATATTTTTATGTTTAGATATTTTATATTTTGCGGGAGTCCCGTGAATCATTTTATTCTCCCGCATCCCGCACACGAGTGTCTACCCGTCTCCCGACCAGCACTCGCTAATCTTGCCCCTCGCCGCGCTCTGTTGCGTCGGGTCTCGCGGGAGCAGGTCTCTAATCCACTGGCACTGTGATCATTCTTGCTTTATCAGTCTCGTTCAGTGTATCATTTGACTGCACTAGATCACTCCCAGGTGACTACAGCAACTTTGTAGTTCACTGAAAGCTCATTTCTATTTTAAGGTGCTACCTTTTGTGTAAAAGTTTTTTTTTGTTTTGTTTTGTTTTTTTCTGCACATATAATGATATCACTTGTTATGAATTGTCTATGTAAAACCTTTTACCATTACACCAAACCCAAACCTGTATGGCCTACTAATTTAAATAATCTACCATTTTAAAAATCATGCAGTATAAATAAATGGGGTTTGTTTTTCTAAAATATATAATACAGCATCAGTTTTATATCATTAGATTTTTCAATGAAAAGAAAAAAAAAGACAGTTGTTGACTCATGTTACCTGTGCTGAAGTCTGGCCTCGAGCTGCAGCTGCTCTGCAGTTCATCATCATCTGAGGTGAAATGTAGCTTCAAACTAAAGCTGGTTGCTTTGTAGACATGCTGCAACAAATAAGTTGCTTTTGTGTGAAATGCAACAATTCTCAAACTTTCAGAACTGAAATAATTTGTTTGATGATTTAAACGGTTTTTAAAAGTCATGTGATGAACTAGATGACTGAAGTAATTTCCTCCAACTGCTCCGTGTTAGCATCTGTTTCTGTAGTAGCAGTGTTCTTTGAAAAACAAAAACTGCTGTTCTTCCTAATGTGTCCTTTTACATTATGTTCAGTTTTTACTGATTTGGGAATTTAAAACTATTTTTTAAAAATGATTTTATAGAAACATTAATAAGGTCTTGTTGGAAAGAGAGAAACTAACGATGGTCTGCCATTAATTTTCTGTCACATCAGCAAATGTTCCTGTTTAAGTTTGCGTTTTCTTGCAGAAATCAAAGTCGGAGGCTGTGTATGAAAATGTCCCCCAAAAAACGATAATCAAATACTGTGTCTACTGGAACTGATGATAGAGCTCATACAGGATGCTGTCTAATACTGTTTTGGTTTTGTTCACATTTATTCTCTGCCTATACAGCTCAGTTTAATTTTGCCTATTTGTATTACATCTTTTGATTTCATCTAATGAATATTTTTATTTTTTTATTTTTATTTTTTTTGCATGTGTGCTCTCATAAGTTGTTATTGTGATGTCCAAAATATTGTTGCTTTAATTTGATGCCCCACAAATAGCACAGTATTCAGAAACTCTACTAAATGTTTTATAGTATGGAAATGTAGTTTCTTTATTAAAAAATATTTCACCCTTCAGTGTGCCCTTTTGTCTGTCATTTATGGCTCTTGATTTATACTTTTTAGACATTTTCATTGAACATTAAGTGCATTAGTGGTTTACAGTATCATCACACACAACATGCTCAGCTGGACATTTTAGCAAATGTAGTACAAGCTCATTATCTCTCTCTAGTGTCCAAAGGAGAAAATCACGTCCCTGATTACAGCTCTACATTGCTATAAGTAGATGCTGCTGGAACCTTTCAAGAAACAACAGGCAAAATAAGCATACATGCATTTTAGCAGATACCCATATTATTAATATGGCCCATTTTAGGTTTTCAGGTCACTATGGTTCCATTCCAAGGCAGTCACTGCAATGGGAAATCTACTAAAACCATTATAAGACTTTTTTAGCTATAACATTAAAACAGTAAAAAGTCATTGGAATGAAAAGGTTAAAGGCCAACTTAAAAAAAGGTTTTTGCACAGTGGATGGATTTTTCACACCATCCAATGTGCAAACTTCTAATTGATTTTTTTTTTTTGGTCTAACGGTGAAAACAGTCCAGACTTGTAACCTGAAGGTTGTGGGTTCGAGTCTCATACATACTGGCAAGAGTTTTAGGTGGAGGGAGTGAATGAACAGCACTCTCTTCCACATTCTGTACCCATGACTGAGGTAAGACACTTGAGCAAGGCACCTCAATTGTAAATGGTGTGTGTTCACTACTCACTGCTGTGTGTGTGCCGCACTTGGGATGGGAGGGTTTAAAGAACACAAACTGCTGTGTAGTTGTGTCATCTTACTTGGCTGTCACATTGCTCACTTTCACTTTCATTTACAACAAATGAGAGTTCGCTAACAACAGCTATAGTATTTATTTATTTTACAATAAAATGTGGATAAAATGTGGGGAAAACTTTTTTTGTTTGTTAATATAATTGAATAGTGTGTCCATACAAAGGGAAATGTTTACCTGTAATAAGTCAACCAAGTACAAGCTTAATAGTATCAGTTTCTTTCAAAACCAAACAACTGACAATCACAAAAGTAATTGTAAGTTACATATGACCATTTTGTTATTGTTTCCCTCCCTCTGTGTAAGAAGCAGTTTCTCATCATAATTCTTTCTGTAGATTAAACCTCTGGGTCTTAAAAAGCTGCTCGTAACAGCAGGACAGGAAGAAGGCTTTCACCTACAAACTAAACATACAACAGGTTTGTCCACGCAGCAGATCAAACCACATTTCTGGAAGCCGACCACAGCAGGTTTCAGTTTGACTCAGAAGATGAACCTCGGGTAAACCTGGTACTGTGAAATGGCAAATGGTTTTAACTTTGTACTTTTTTTTTTTTTTTTTTTTTCTCCACAAGCAATCAAAAAAACGTATTTATATACAACCATTTTAATACACAAATGTTAGGCTCAGTTTTTCTATAGTTCTTCTGATATCATTATTCTTCTACTTTAGCTTCTTATTCTTCTATTTAATAGTCTGAGAACTATCTGTAAAAAAGAAATATATATATACATTTAGTCTTAATAAGGGCCAGATGAACTATAACATAATGAAGTATGCAAACGCAGGTGTGAACAGGAGGTCCATTGTGGGAGGATTCGCACATCAGTGTGTGTTTTTACCGGATATTCTTCTTAGATCAGACACTGAACAACTAAAGAAAATGTTTCACATGTTTGTTTTGTTCTGTTTGTGCTGGTGCGGTCAGATTGGTAAGTTATAAAAGCATGTTTATGCTGTAATGTTTTTTTTTTAGAGTAATAAAGCTGCTCATACAGTTGCTCAATCAGTCATTTTCATCTGCTAATATATACACATTCACATTATACGTCTGTCTGTTCATATATCATGCATTTCATTCTGTTTCGTGCCTTTGCATGCTATTGTAAATGCAAATGTAGGGGAATGTACAGTTAAAACCCAATGACCGTGTGTGTCGCAATGAAGACCAGGAGTCAGAGATTCGATCAATTAATCATAATTTTACTGAAAGAAAATAGTTTTGCAGTTTCATCAGCAGAAGTCAGCTTCAACACTCTCTATGGAGTTCGTAGGCTGCTCTGCGTACAAGTCAAAATCACCAACAATTATATTCTTGACAGAAGATACTAAATGTATCAATGCTTAGGTCAGCAAAATTCTGATTGGTTCCAAAACCTAGATAAACTTAGACAGTTTCCACATATGGACACAAGCTTGAAGCATATATTCTGACGACTATTTTGGTGACAAGTGATCAGGGTCAGACGCAAATACGTCTCTCCAAAGACATATCTGATACGCTGGACTTCGGCAGTTGAACGTTTGTCCTGGGACTGTCTGAGCTTCTTCCTGCACAGACAGATACTAACACACATACGCAGAGAACATAACAGAACTTCAAGGAGAAGTAGAATGTTATCAGTATGGTTCGTTACACACACACTATGAAGTCATCATCTTAGAGAGTAGAAGTACAGCATAAAGCAGGATTCTTTAATATCTCATAAGCACACATAAGGTTACACATTTCACACTTGCCATAACTTGATCTATAGTCAAACAAGAAATAATGTAATAATATGATTAATATCAATATTAAGGATATGGCCGCTCGGCATCCACTCCTTCAAAAATGGAAAAAAAGCTCATTTAAACCAAGTTTAAACCAAGGATTATTATTATTATGTGCAAAATCTCTTCATGGTCTTCAGGTGTGTTTGGAGAGTCAATATCAGTGATTGAGAGAAATTCTGTCACTCTACACACTGATGTCACTATACATATAGAAGACTACATTACATGGAAATTTGGTGTTGAAAAGACTCTCATAGCTAAAATCATAACTGAGAAGCAAATCTTCTCCACATATGATGGTCCTGATGAGAGATTCAGAGACAGACTGAAGCTGGACAGACAGACTGGATCTCTGACCATCATAAACATCACAACTCAACATACTGGACTCTATGAAGCTTTTATATTTGGAATTAAGTGGTCATCAAAATCATTCAGTGTTTCGGTCTATGGTGAGTAAAGATCTCATTTGTCCCAAACATTCACATACTCTTATTCTACATAGTGAGAAAGAAAAAAAAAACACTCACTCAGCACACTGAACCGAGAAGAAGATTGTTGATGAGATTGTTTACATTACACTTTATCTTCTTTCAGCTCGTCTGTCTGTTCCTGTCATCAGCAGTAACTCTATACAATGTTCATCATCATCATCATCATCATCATATTGTTCATTGTTGTGTTCAGTGGTGAATGTGAGTCATGTGACTCTGTCCTGGGTACAAAGGAAACAGTTTATTGTCCAGCATCAGTGTGTCTGATCTCAGCATCAGTCCTCTCCTCTACCTCTGGAGGTGGAATATCAGGATAAAAACAGCTACAGCTGTGTGATCAACAATCACATCAGAAAGCAACAACGCGCGTCAGCAAGATTAATTTTTAATGAGCGAAAAGAATACAACGTCACACCTCTGTTTATCAATTTGCACTGGCTACAATAGCTGCTCGCATTAAAATTCAAGGCATTGATGTTTGCATACAAAACCACCACTTGCTCTGCACCCCTTTACCTAAATTCTTACTTCAGACTTATGTGCCCTCTAGAAGCGTGCGTTCTGCAAGTGAACGTCGCTTGCTTGATGTGCCATCCCAAAGAAGCACAAGTCACTTTTAACACTACGGACTTTTAAATTAAATGTTCCCTCCTGGTGGAATGACCTGCCCAACTCAATCCGAGCAGCTGAGTCCTTAGCCATCTTCGCGAATCGGCTTAAAACACATCTCTTCCATCTTTATTTAACTACCTTTCTGATCTTTTTGTATTCTATCTATTTTCTTTTCATTTATTATACAATTATAAAAAGAGGACCTCTGGCACTGGCTTGCTCTGTTCTTTTTCTGTTCTATCTGTTTTCTTTTTATTTATTATATTATTTAAAATAAGCCCTGTGCTACATGTACTGCGTTTAGGCTAACTGAGACTTGTTATAGCACTTATATCTCATTGCTCTTTTGTTGTTTTTGATTGCTTCCATTGTCCTCATTTGTAAGTCGCTTTGGATAAAAGCGTCTGCTAAATGACTAAATGTAAATGTAATGGTAATGTAACCAGAACACACATCTGAACATAAGTCAACTCTGTCAACCATTCACTAATCAACTCAACATCTCAACATCACTCAACTCTGTCACACATGTTCAGGTATGTCAGCAAATTTGATCTAAAACAAAAGAGAGATCAGCTCAGTAAATAAGTTTATTTACTGAGCTGATCTCTCTTTTGTTGTAGATCATTATTTACTGAGCTGATCTCTTTTTTGTTTTTAGATCAAAATTACATATTCACTTACATTATTGTATTTTAATTACAGGCTCAGTTTCTCTGATAGTGCTGATTTCTGCTGCTGGACCTCTGTTGATTGTAGCTGCAGTTATGATCTTCTGCATCTGCAGGAAAACACAGAAAAACTCATCATGAAGGTCACTGTTTACCTACTGATTTTAACAAGTATTATAACAAATAGTCTTAAAGTCTTAAAGAGACCTCGTTAATCTCATTTTTAAAAAGTGCAAACCGTAGACGCAAAATACTCTTCTGTTGTCTCTTTGATTCACATCTGTACAGAAATGTGATTTTACTTGTTGGACAAACAGCTTCTGCATGAGCTTGTGTTTAACGTCAGTGTGTGAGAGTATGTTTGAGGTGTTTAAAGTGTAATCTCACATCTCTAAAACACTGCATTAACCCTTTGATGCACATCATGGGTCTAAAGTGACCTGACTGAGTTACCTTTTTTTTATATATCTTTGCAAAAAAATTATTTCATCATTCAGAATACCAGGAATTCCTAAGTTTAACTTGTTTTTGATCATCACAAATCCTTATTTTAATTTTTTCTTACTTTTTAATAAAAATCCATTTTTGTTCACTAGCTGTCTAATGCACAACATGGGTCTAAAATGACCCATATTCATTTCCTATGTTATTTCAGTCACACTGAAAAAAATGTTTCATTCATCCAATTAAAAAAAAAATTAGGTTAATGATTCATATCACATTTAATTTGAGCCGATGGAAAAAAAAAAAAAAAAAAAAAAAAAATGCCCTAAGGGCATGATGGCTGAATGAAACATTTTTTTTCAGTGTATTGATGAGTGTTTCTTTGATGAATATCTGAAAGAAATGTTTTTCTATCATTTATTATTCCAGACAGCCTTGAAATATATTGATTTTGACTACCACACATCATAATGTTTATTTGCCCTTTCATTACTTTATAAAAAACACAGTTTATGTATTTCTACCTACATCATTTTACACCACATGAGACCCAAAAATGACCCCTCGATACGGAAACCTTCGATATTTGCCTTTTTTTTTTTTTTTTTTTGCAAGTAGGAACATATTTACTGCAGAAAACTATTCACCTGCCCCACATTTCACAACTCAACACGGCTGCTTGATGCATTTACTCTTATTTTATAATTTATTACCACAGAAAATATTTGATATACTGTAAAAGATAGCTGGACATAATATTTGAATGTTAGGCTAAAGACCTTGAAAAGTATTACTAATGAGACAGAGAAACATGTCCAATATTATTCGCTAGATTGTTGTTGACATATTCTCTTTTAGCTAGCTAATGGTAGTTTTGTTTAAATTATTGTTGACAAATTAATATATTATTATATACAAGTATATATCATTGCTGTCAGGCAGAAACCTCATGTCTCCAAATTTCATTCATCATTTTTATTTTTTGTCAAAAATCAATACTATCGGTCACTCTGTATGTCTGTCAGTGAAAAGTAATGGTTTTGGACATACAAGGTTTCGGTCTGATAGCGACAATATATAATCAGTATATACATGATCAACTGCTTGTTGTGTATATGAACATTTTTCTTTTGGTTTTCTTTATCCAGTGTGTGTTAGTATGACTGACCCCAGACATTCTAGATTAAAAGCTGAAATGTTTTTAGAGATGCTGCATGATGAGGAAGATCAGACAATACTTAGTCCTGATTCAGAGCACAAGCGTGATTGATATTTGGCTTCTTTCGTTTATTCAGCCAGCAGTTTTTACAGATTTCGCCACAGCGTCATGCAACATAACATTGCTTGAACTACTACTAACTCTTCTCTTTTCTCTTTCAGGTCTGAAATCGCATTTCCCCCTCGTCCTAAACCTATCCTTAGAGAAGGCATTTTTATACAATGCAGTATTGCCCTTTACTAGACCAGACAGATATATATATATATATGATATATATCAACTGAAAAAAAAAAAAAAAAACACTTTTAATATGGGATTGTCTTTGAGATGTAAGATAGACAAGTTTGTATACTTTACTAGAAACACCATTTAATGTCTAGGAAATCACTTTTCAAGATTAGCCTACCCTCTTCAAATATAAATACGCAAAATAAAAGCTTTTAAAATATCAGTTGATGAAACTCATGTGTTCATATTTGCTATAGGACAGCTTGGGTGAAGGTTGAGTGAAGGTTCAGTCCACATTGAGCTGAAATCATGTTACAATAGAAGGCATTTTATACAATGCAGTATTGTTTTTTTCTGTTATTTAGAGATAATTCAAAATGACAAACAGAGTTCAGCTATGATATATGAGTATTAATTGTTTTAATAGCCTTTGTCACATGAGCAGACAAATATGCTTCAAGTTAATTTACACTGTAAAAAAAATAGATTTACATGAGGTGCTTTCTGTGGCTGATTCAAAGTAAAAAAATAAAAAAATAAATAAATAGCTTTCTGAATAAGCGACAGAACAGATCTCATAATCCACATCACACAGGATAAACATAAGAAAGTAAGATAGAATTGCACAGTTAGAAGTTTTTTCCCACTGTGCAGATGGAGTATCTCCCTGTGTTTTTCCTGTCCTGCGATGTGGCAGTAGAGACTGGACTGAGCAAGCAGGAAATTCAAGTGAAGGCAATCATTTCCATCATACAGTGATAATATACTAAAAATACAAACTAAAATACAAAAAACACAATATTTACATGATATAACGAGCACTTTGAACAAATACAACATAGCCAAATATTCTCCATAAAAAGAACTGATTAATATGGACAAAACAAAGACACATCTTTTATAAAAGACCATGTGAAATAACAAGCTTTACCTTGAACGCCCCACAGGCCTCCATCTTAGTCCTCAGGTGAAATGCACAAACTTTGTAGTAAAACATCTCAAATGCTTAAATAGGCAGAATATTACACTTAACTATTGCTGGTAATGTGGTGCTTAGTTCAAAATTTCTATTATGTAGAAATTTGTTCAAACCCAAGTATAAGCTTTTGTTATATTCCCATGTTATTATTGAGTCATACACTCATTACTGACCAACCTCTATCCGTGAACATGTTGCAATGTGAGTGCCTGCAGTTACATAATGCAGTGTAATGCTCTGTTTTTTCCTAACACTGCTAATGCTAACATGAGTGAACTCCATTAGATTTCTCTACTGGAACACCATCTACTTGGGTGTGACATCATTCCCAGCTCCGACATTTGACTTCTGAGCTAAATCAAATGCAGAATTAGCTAACAAAATAATAAATAAAGCTACTGTGATGTCCCAATATAATCAGCGATTAATGGAATGCCATTCTGATAAGGGAACCGAGTCGACACCATTTCCCTATAAGAAAACACACATTCACAGAAGGTAAACACAATGATCAGGTTTGATGATTCAGTCAGACAAAAAATAATAATTAATTTCCCTCTGATGTTTGCAAAATCTAAAGAACCTCTTTCTTCATTCAAGAAGTAAAAGGCACAGATCTCACAGATCAGAATCTGTCGTAACTTCACAATTTCTTTTGCAGTCAGAGAGATTCGGCACACATAATATCTCACCTGATCATGACTGTGATCCATTGTGTCTGTTTGAACAATAATAACAAAAAACTCAATTAAACACAGATTACTTTGGTTAATGAGAATAAATTTTTAAAGATAACAATAGATCTTATTTTCCATCTTGTGAAATCAGCTGTATGTAATGCTTGCCATTTTGTCTTTCTTGTGTAGATTTCCTGTGGCGATAGTAAATGACAGCAGCTATAGCCACCAGCAGAACGACAACAACAACAACAACAACAACAACAGCAGCAACTGAATCTGGAACAGCTAAAAACAGACAGTCATCATTACTAGAGATTGCCTAATAATCAACTTCAAAAATACCTTTTAGACAATTTTCCTCTAGTGGATTTTGAGGAACTGCAAAAGTCGCGACAAGAATCAGCAGGAAACTGACTAATATTGTGCTTTTTTCATATTAACAATAGATTTGAAATCTGTAAAATTCATAAGTGACCAAGCTCAATGTTACATGCATGTGATGGTAATAAAGATGAGCTCAGTTATATTTTCATACTGAGTCGGCTCACATTTTCTAACTGCCCACTATGAAAACATTTGCTGGGTTGATTTATATGTTTTAATCTTCTTTCTAAAACTACAAAGTAAAGTGCATGACTAATGATACTCACCAGTGACAATAACACTGAATATCTTTATAATACTGATTCTGCTACGGTTGTTCTCTAGTTTATATTCACCAGAGTCTGTAGTTCTGGTGTTCATGATGGTCAGAGATCCAGTCTGATGATCCAGCTTCAGTCTGTCTCTGAATCTCTCTTTACACTCATCATCTGAACAGATCTTATTCTGATCTCCAGTGATTTCAGCGATGAGAGAGTCATTAAAATACCATTTCATTGAATCATTTTGTTTTTTGATTACAGCCGGATCTAAAGTGACAGATTCCTTCTCCACCGACTTTTTCTTCATTTTATCTCGTTCAGCAGCAGAAACACCTGAAACACAAACCAATAGCTGCTGGAGGATCTTTTTGAGGAGAAAACATATAACGTGTGAACTGTGGAATTATTTATCCACAATTGAGCTATTGTGCTTTATTTCTAATGAACTATTAAAAAATACTGAGTATGAAATAATAGACAGATTTAAACTTATAATTGTAGAACTTTTGTCTTCATCAGAACAAGACTGATCAAATTAATAACTAACCAACCAATAACTAACTAACTTTTAGGCATACTGTAATAAATGTAGGCTATATTTAAATCTACAAATTCCACTTCAACAGTAAATGTTTTTGACAAAAGGATCTTTATACTCTGTGTGAATTAACATACAGGTAAAGAGAAAAACTATCTGCAAAATCTTCAAAAATATCACTAAAATTTAAATGTTCATGACTTGCTTTTAAACATGATGACTCACCATATACAGCAACAATGAAGACATTTTCATTCATGCTGCTGCTACTGATGATCCGTAGACGATAAAGTCCAGAGTCCAGTTCTCTGATGATCATGATGGTCAGAGATCCAGTCTCATTGTCCAGCTTCAGTCTGTCTCTGAATCTCTCAGTGCCATTATTACACTGAACATCTGTACAGATATCACTCTGTTTTCAAGTGATTTGAGCGATGCGTGTGTTATTAAAGAACCATCTAATCTTTTCTTGTTGGTTTGTTTTAACATTAGTGTGTAGAGATTGTGAATCTCCCTCCATGACAAACGCTGATTCTTCATGTGTATCAACACTGAAAAAACCTGAAAACAAATTAGCAGTTAGTCAAAACAAACGGCAACAACAGGGAAAATGCTGTGAAAATGATTTTTTTTTTTTTTTACAGATTTTAAATGGATAGTTCACCCAAAAATGAAAATTCTGTCATTATTTATTCACCCTCATGTCGTTCCAAACCCGTAAGACCTTTGTTCATCTTCGGAACACAAATTAAGATATTTGTTTTGATATTTGAGAGCTTTCTGACCCTCCCATAAACAGCAAAGGTACAACCACCATCAAGGCACAGAAACACATTAAGGACATCTTTAAAATAGTCTATGTGACTTCAGTGGTTCAACTGTAATTTTATGAAGCTATACGAGAATACTTTTGTGCACAAAGAAAACAAAAATAACTACTGGACGGTAGAGGGGTGTGCGATACCGCTAGATTTGGTATCGATCCGATACCAAGTAAAATACAGGGCCAGTATCGCCGATACCGATACCAATACCGATACTTTTTAATAATTAAGGTGGATGCGTCTTCAACCTAAATCTAAATGAATTTTCATGACTTTTAATTTGTTTTTTTGTGATTTGCATTTTGGGTTATTAATCAGTACTACAAAAGCTTTTGTTCAGAAACAACTTTTGGTTACTTCTGTTTTATTTAAATAAACAAAGTTACAAAATGATTACTTCACAAATATAAAAAATGTAAAAAACAAATTCTCTTTTCAAGTAGCATGTTAACAAAAAATGCTCCTCTTTCTCTCTGCTGCCAATCTCCGCCTCTGACTGACTGCTGTTAGAAATGCGCTGCTGAGCGGCGCGCGCGCCTGACTGCTGGTGGTAGCGCTAGTGGTGAGTCACGTGACGGTACAACACAGGAGAGGGGGAGGAGAGCAGTGTCGAGCACAAGCAGCACTCTTGAGAGCTTGCTCTGCTCTGTGAAAGCAGCAGCATTTTGACAAACACGGCCAGGTCACAAAACGAGAGAAACTGAAAACTTAAGTATCGATATTTTCATGTTTGGTATCGATCAATACCGATACCAACGTTGGTATCGATATTATCGATATTAGTATCGATCTGCCCACCTCTACTGGACGGACAGACAGACTGCCGTCATTAACAAGAGTACCATGAAGCATGCGTTTGGGACTACTGACGTATAACATGCATGCGCTGAGCCTTGTTTACGAGCAGAGAAACACACATGCATGTGTCATGGTACTCTCATTAATGGCGCCTACGGTTACGCCAAGGAGAAGGAAAAAAAATACAGTTGAACCACTTTTGTCACGTGGACTATTTTACCGATGTCCTTATCTGGGGCCTGGCAACATTTCAGTTACATTGCCGTCTATGGAGGGCCAGAAAGCTCTCGGATTTCATCAAAAATATCTTAATTTGTGTTCTGAAGATGAACAAAGGCCTTATGGGTTTGGAACGACATGAGGGTGAGTAATTAATGACAGAATTTTCATTTTTGGGTGAACTATACCTTTAAACATTGTGAGTAGAGAAATGTCTGGATTCATAATGTAGCACATGGGGGTTGCTGGTGTGGGGTATGAGTGGTTATGAATGAATGAAACTAATTTGTCAGTTTTTCACTAGAATGGCACTCGCAGAAAGCGCTTGAGAAACAGTGTCTTTTCTGCGTCTCGGTACGCTTTCAACAAGTTTTTTTGAGTCTCAAGCAAGACGATATTCACATTACATGATTTGACTGATTTTTACATAGAAAGGGCGACAGTGCACTGCATTAAAAGAAATGATCATTCATGTTTTCCTAACCGCTGGACAAATTCAAAAACTAAACTAAAATTAAATCATCTTTGAGAGCAAGGGGGGCCCCCTAATGTTTCGAAGGGCCCTACGCAGCTTGCGTATTTTGCGTATAGGGACGATCGTCTCTGTCTTCACGAATGTTTAGCAAACTCAGCAACATCTTTGAAGAAATTATCTAGGTGCTACATGTGAATTAGAATGCAGGTAAGGAGTAAACCCCTCTGAATGTCACTGCAAAAAATATCACTTAATGTGCCCTGATGTACTTGCTTTCAAATGCAATGACTCACCATGAACAAAAACAATGAAGATCTTGTTGCTGTCTTTTCTGTTTTTTCATGATCTTTAGTTTATAAACTCCTGCGTCTGTGGTTCTGGTGTTTGTGATGGTCAGAGATCCAGTCTGATGATCCAGCTTCAGTCTGTTTCTGAACCTCTCATCACTATTTTTACACTGAACATCTGTACAGATATAACTGAGATCTCCACTGATTTCAGCAATGCGAATGTCCTACTAAAATACCATTTAATCTTCTCTTGTTGGTCTGTTTTAACACCAGTGTGAAGAATGACTGACTCTCCCTCATTCACCAACAAGGACACTTCATCCATAACACCAGACACACCTGGAGAATTGAACAGTTGATTATTAGTCAGACAAAAACAAACAGGAATGTGCTGTGAAATGTATTTTTCTACAGATCATAAAGACTGTGAGAAATATGTCTGGATTCATAATGAAACACATGCATATAAACAGCAGAAGAACATCATTGAATTTACACATTCACTTATCACACAAACAGACACGAGTTTCATGAATGATCTTAATGAACATCATACAACACACGTCCTGAGTCATATTCTGCTCATAAGGTTACATACCCCATGCAATATATGCAAAAGTTTAATAAATGAATAAAATAGTTATCATAGATATCATAATCACAATAAGCAACTTCACATAAAAATGTTTAAATATAGACAAGGCTATATATATATATATATATATATATATATATATTCATAATCACAACACACAAATTAAGAAGTTCAAAAGTTTACATACACTTGAATCTTAATACTGTGTCTGTCACATACTTTTCCATTTTTTTTCTCTTAATGCTTTCTTACAGATTGCTTTTCTTTTTTTATATGTGGACTAAATTGCTACAATTTTGTTGTAATGGTCAACCAGTTTCAATAAATAAAAAAATGTGTGGTTCCCCAGTGGGGGGCGATGATCTCTGTGAAGTCATGAATCAAGCAAATTCACTGAGCTCAGAACAACGTCTGTGAATCTATAGGTTTTACCAGATCGGTTTTATACATTTGTAGCCGTTTTAATGAGACATTATAATTAAAAGCGATAATAGTTTATAATCTCTTACAGGCCTGTTCAGCTGAGACATCCACAGAACAAACCCTGAACATTGCTAAAAGAACAAATGTTATGATAGCCTATTACATGATCATTTGATAGATTATACTTTAAATAAATTATCTGCAATGAGTTTGTAAAGCTGGTTTTATGCATGTTTGAGCTGAGTATTTGTTAATTGTTTTGACACTGTTTTGACCAGTGTCGCTAGCATGTGGCAAGCGCTTCGAAACAGTGAATCATTTTCAAAGCAACTGATTCAGCTGATTCCTATCACTACAGAAAACAATCAACAGAACAGGAGGACTGGGCGAAGACTAAACAAGAGGGCTTGGTAAGGGGAAAACCAGGACCTGAGGGGCACATGGCCACATAAACAAAGACAAAGCCATGTGACATGTATTTTTATTTTTATTAATGTATTTATTTTGCATTTGTCATAAGTTTAATCTAAAGTGATTCAATACATTTAATATATTTCAGCATTTACCCACGGTATGGTGCCATTTTATTTTTAAGTGAGATTTTTATACCGTCACGTACGGGACTTTACAGAGACTGGATTGACTGCCAAACTGTTTTTAAATTACAATCGTCTCTTTGTTGTTCGTTTTTGTCGTTGACCAGAGGACAGTTTGTAACATGTCTAACGATCGCGCAAACCACACACTGACAACAACATACACAAGAAAAACACATTTCTGTCGAATATAAAGCGAATGGAGCTGATACAAAATAAACCTGCGTCACTTTCGCTTCTATGGTCACCACCGGAAGAGAGAAACTGTAGCAGGTCTAAATGTCTCACCATGGTCGAGGAAACACCATAACGATGATAACAAAACAGAGAGAAGCTTCATGTTCACTGCTTTTCCTAAAAATAAATGTAGATTTTGATCCATAAAAGTGTTCCGTTGACGCTGTTCTGAAATATTAGGTGTCTGAGATGGGCGTAGCATACATATTTTCCTGGTTAAAGAGACACTGAAAACAGCCACCCAGCACCAGACGTCAGCTGGGTCCTGGGGGGTATTCCAGAAAGCAGGTTATGTGACATACCCAGGTATGTTTAAGAGTAAGGTTAGCGGATAACCTCAACTTTCGGTTCCAAAAACGGAGGTAACTTTCAGGGTATGTTAGTAGTCATAGCAAACTCACTCTCTGAACTTAACCTGCTCCTGTTCCAGGGTTAGTTCACTTCAGCGAGCCTTCAGTGGGCGTGACAGATAGCACACAGCATTATATATATTATATATATATATATATATATATATATATATATATATCTATATATATATATATTTGATATGTTAACGGGGAAGCGCTAATAAGTAATAAATAAAGTAGTATATTATTCTAATATGATTATTTTTTTATTAGCATAAATTATAAAAAACACTATGACAAGGTAATGTTTAACATATTATATTATATATATATATATATATATATATATATATATATATATATATATATATATTTTATATTACATGTTATATTATCTCACACATGGATCGGCATTTTCTATATTGTCTAAATTCTAAATCAAAACACATATCTGATATGACAATATATAATTAGCATAAAACAAACAATATAATTCACATTCTTCTCAGGGATTAAAGATTAAATGGAAAAAAATAAAAATGACTGCACAGCTATCAATTAGGTGGCGATATGCACTAAGCATGTAAACAACTAATGAACAAAAGAAGAAGAAAGAAACAGTTTGGCGCACTTTTTCTTAGCGTCCGTTTCCATAGTGACTCGTCGATTCGTCGCTCTGTTGAGAATGTCTTGAGTCTTAACCAGGAACATACTCTGAGTTGAATGAAATTACTCCCGGACGCGTTTTTGGAACCACATACCTCGAAGCAAGGGTTGGGGTTAATCAACCGAGAGTTCAGGGTTTAGTTCACGGTAAGTTAACCCTGCTTTCTGGAATACACCCCTGGTGTCGTGGTTTGACGTAATGATTATCTTAGGCAAAATTAGGAAACATTTTCAACGAAAGCAAATGTAAACACTCTCAGAAATGAAGGGCAAACAAATATTTATAAGTCAGTTGGCTGACGATACAACTTTGTTTCTTAAAAATGAATTCCAAATTCCCATAGCGTTACAAGCTATCAGTATTTTCTCAAAGCCTCCGGACTTCAGTTAAACTTAAATAAATGTGAATTATTGCCATTAAAAGACCAATTCATGCAATCATTATATAACATAAAGGTTAAAAAGAAGTCAAATACTTGGGTATTGTGGTGACTAAAGACAAAACGATCTCTGAAAAACGAAACATAGAAGACAATGTTGACAACTGCAAATCAGTTCTAAATAGATGGTTACAAAGAGATCTTTCCATTTTGGCAGAATATTGTTAACTAAAATGGACACTTTATCTAGATTAATATACCCAGCTTAGTCCCTTCCAATAGCACCCCATATAGTTAAAACTATCAACAAACTAAATTTTGATTTTCTATGGCGGGAATAAATGTCATTATATAGCCAAGCAGGATTTAATTAGAACTTATGAGGATGGAGGTGGTAATGCAATAGATTTTGATTGTATGAATGGCATGTTGACAATGAGATGGTTGAAAAACTATATTCAAAATAAAAATTTCATTGTGGTCTTATATTCCCAATCAGATTTTTGAAAAAGTAGGCGGCATTAGTTTTCTTTTTAAAATGTGATTTTGATTTAAGAAACTTTCCTATGAAACTTTCAGATTTCCACCAACAGGTCCTTCAAGCATAATTTCACACCACACAATACACCAATTTGGAATAATATATATTGGTAAATAGAAAATCTCTTTTTATTCCAGAATGGTTCTCTAAAGGTGTCTGGGATATTGCCCACTTCATGGATTTGCAAGGAAATGTTTTATAACATGTTGATTTCTGTGACAAATTTCAAATTAGATGTACCCAAAAGAAGTTTTAACAGATTGTGAAAGCTCTCCCAATATCACTTGTAGCTATAATTAAGCAGGATATATATATATTCAAAAAATCACACCTACCTTAAGAACATCTAATGGTATTAATTTGCAGAATTACAAATGTACCAACAACAAGTTTATAAGGAACTGTTTACTTAACAAGCTCTCTCAAAAGAGATTCATATTCTCAAAGACTTTAGTAAGGAGATAATAAAAAATATTGAGGTAATTACTTAAAATTCCCAGTCCTGCCAAAGACGAAAAGAAATGCAGTTTAAAATTATAAAATAGGATTTATCCAACTAATTATTTCTTAAAACAGAGAGATGTAAAATAGATGTAGGAAAACTGTAACTTCTGTGAAAATGAACCTGAAGATTTGGATCATCTTTTCGGTTTGTGTGAAGTTGTGCAAAGGTTTTGGCTGGACCTTCAACAATTGTTCGTCTTCAAAGGAATTCAGATGATGAATCTAACAATTAATGATATAAAATTAGGTATTTTTCGAAATGATCACAATGACTTTGGCATTAACAATGTAATATTGTTAAGTAAACATTTTATACAGAAATGGCATTTTTTCAAGACAATTCCTAACATTACTCATTGGAGGAATGAGTTGACACTTTATTATAACTCTCTATTATGGATTAATAACAAGAATGCAGTGAAACTAGCTTCTTTTATAAACAATCTTATTGAATAATTGACCTTTTGATTCATTTTCTTTTATTATGTAAATGCCATCTTTGTCATTTATAACGTACCCCATGTTCTTCTGTTCTTTATTTATTAAAAAAAAAAAAACTTACGAAAGAGTGACAAAATACTAGTACAGTGGTATGCACACTGTATTGCTGGAGCTCCATCTAGTGTTAAAGAAGAACATTTATTTAATCAGAAAGTAATGTACAGGGTCACAGATAAATGATTGGCTTATTTCTAACAAACTCAGAAATGTCACGATTAACTCAGATTCAAGTTAAGAGTGAATCAGATCTGATTTAATGTCATTTATTATACAAACATACAAAGACCTTTCAAGTTCCTTTCCATTTTCCTGTAAATAAAATAGTGTTTATATAGACAAGGTATTCACAGCACGTTTTCTTGTTTGATGCAAAGTAAAAAAAAAAAAAAAAAAAAAAAGAAAGGGGTCTAAAAATATGCCCACTCAAAGTGCAAGGCAGCCAAGTTTTGTCTTCTACTGAGGTTGAGGTAAAGGTTTTTCTTAAGGGCCTATAATTGTACTAAAAACTATATGACTCTGAAATTACTTTTCTGAGAATATTTACAATAAAATACACCTGTGACACTTCTAAATCCTGCCATTGATTTGGGAAAAACCCAGATCAGAGTTCAGATTGAAACTTTTTTATTTAATTAATGAGAAAAATTATAAAAACATAATGAGATTGAATATTTAGATCGGGGAGATCTGCTGATGTTCTGTAGGCAGACAGCGAGCTCTTTGAACAAAAGAGAGATTTAATATAATTTTACTTAATATAAGTAAAAGTATAAAGGGATGTAGCAGCAGTTAGTAACAAGTATACAAATATAGAACATGATAAACTAATTAAATATAATAAAAATAAAACAAAAAAATACATATTTGGCATTTTGTTGCAGTTTTTCTCCACAGTGTTGTTTAAGTGCAGTTATTACAGATTCAGTTCCTGAGATTCAGAGTTTGATCAAGGACACAATGGTGATATTTCATGGATCAACCCTTGCAGGATTTGAACTGTTAACCTTTCTTTAACAAACTGCTTCATAGACTCAAACACAAATAAACCGATTCCTGCTATAAACACCAGCTTGGAGTAATATATAACAGCCCACTGGTGTTTTTTCATTAGGCATGTTCCTTCCTAGTGTTGTCAAAATGACAATAATAAAACTTTAAAAGACTTAATGTTACTATTTTTGTAGTACAGACTCCAGTTCAGTATAGCCTACCTGTGAGTTGCTGTTGATTGCAGCTACTCTGTAAAAAGTGATTGTCTTTAAGTATTAAATTACTTGATTCACATTCATTTTTTTACCTTTTCTTTTTTATTGTATTTCTGAAGCAACACCTACATTATTTAAAAATGCATTCAATTATTTAAATTATTGTTTAAGTCACTTAATAACTGAAACACTGAATTATAATTATAAATATAATTATAAAATATAGCTGCAAGCAGCAATTACCGGGGTTCGAGCATTTTACCAGGGGCTTAAAATGTGTTATGGTTGTAAGGTCTAGGCCAACCTGGATGCATGGCTGACGGTAGAACACATCTAAAATGGAGAATAGGCTCACACATACACACACACACACAGAATTGAAATGGTTAAACTATTATATTAATAATCATTAAGCATGCTTACACACAGACACACAAACACACATACAGAGAACAGTCTTCTTTTTTAAGTTTGTATAGTCATTGGCAGGTTTCATTGTACTCATAATCTGGCATAAACTGTAAAAACTACTATTTGAAACAAATGGCTAAACTTTGATTGAATGCAATTTTAAATGCTATTGCAGTGATTTTGAAATGTGTACAAGCAAACAAATGAAAAGTACTCGGTTTTTTGTCAATTTAATGAGTCCATTAGTAGTCTTCCGCTGCCATCTACTGGTTATGAATGCAATTTATCATACAACACTGTGTTTTTAAGCTTTATCACTATTATAGTGTTATTTTTTTTTTTGCAAAATCTCTCTAAAAATGTGCATGCTTGCTTAGATAGAATGCATACAAATTTAATGTATGTGTGAATATATGAGTTTTTTTTAGCAGATGTGAAGCCATTTAGAACAGAAATATTGTGTTTTTTAAGCCTTATGCAACAGTTTATAGCGCCACCTATAGTCGATCCCCATGAAACTTTGCATGCTAGTTAAGAGTCATCTGACATATGTTCACACTAAGTTTCTTAAAGTTTTGAGTTTTTGTTTTTGTTTTATAGTTTAGAGTCATCTGACATATGTTCACACTAAGTTTCTTAAGCCCTTATAGCTAACCCAAAGAACAAAATTAATTTTTTTTTTTTGATAATTATTGATCTAGAGAGTCCAGAGAATATTACTGCAGTAGTGGTTTGGTTCTGATCGGGCGAAAAACCTAGGACTAGTTCGCAAAAGTATGGTTTTAACATATTTGTGAATGATTAATAAATGATTTGATTGACAGCTTCACTCCCAGAGGCAAAGTTGTTCGCAATGAGGAGATCTATCATATGATATGAAGGACTAGTGTTTGTGTTAATGTATGAACATATTCTACCATTTGTGGTCATTGTCTATTGAAATTTTGTGTTTTTGACGGCCCTTTTAACTGTTATAGCGCCACCTATAGTCCGATCTCCATAAAAATTTGCATACCTGTTAAGAGTCATCGCCACATGTTTTCACCAAGTTTCATAAAGTTTTTTGACTCTTTTGTTTTGGTTTTATAGGCTTTGGGGTATGAGTGGCCCACTCCCCTTTTATAAATGACCCCTTTTAAAGCTAACCAAAAGGACAAAATCAACATTTTTTTCGATAATTATTTATCTAGAAAGTCCACAGAATATTACAGCAGTGGTTTGGTTCGGAATCGGGCAAAAAACCTAGGGACTAGTTTCGCAAAAGTATGTTTTACCATATTTGTGAATAATTAATGAACGTATTTGACTGGCATCAATGGTTCTAGAGGCAAAGTTGTGTATTATGAGGAGATCTATCAAAATGATATGCATATTGGATGGATATGTGAAAACACCACGTGATTACAGAGCCAAACAAACCTCGTTAGCGCGCCAACTAGTGGCCGATTTCTTTCAAAAAATTCTTACAGACCTTTAGGGGCCATGAGTCGCACATGCCCACCAAGTTTCCTTTCCGATCGACCCCCATTAACCTTGTCTAATAATTGCTTAAATTTCATTGGCCAATGGCGGCCATGTTTTTTGAGATACCACGAAATTCCTTCTTAAATATTTGTGCCGCTTCAGACAAACAGACAACTGCATAACCATTTTCAAGTTGATCAGAGACCCAACGGTTGCCTAGTTTAAACCATTAGTAGGTGTTTTTTCTGTCTTATAGCGCTCCCAAGTGGCAGAGGTGCGCAATTTTTTTAATTTCACCAAGGATGGAGCTTTACACATGTGTACCAAGTTTGGTTAAGATATCTCATTCCATTCAAGAGTTATAGCTCAAAAATACATTTGGCTAACGTTTAGCATACAGGTCCTTATCAAAAAATTAGCATATGTGAAAAAGGTTCATTATTTTCCATAATGTAATGATACAGAAAATTAAACTTTCATATATTTAGATTCATTGCACACCAACTGAAATATTTCAGGTCTTTTGTTGTTTAATACTGATGATTTTTGGCATACAGCTCATGAAAACCCAAAATTCTCAAATCCCAAAAAAATTAGCATATTTCATCCGACCATAAAAGAAAAGTGTTTTTAATACAAAAAAAGTCAACCTTCAAATAATTATGTTCAGTTATGCACTCAATACTTGGTCGGGAATCCTTTTGCAGAAATGACTGCTTCAATGCCGGCGTGGCATGGAGGCAAGCAGCCTGTGGCACTGCTGAGGTGTTATGGAGGCCCAGGATGCTTCGATAGCGGCCTTAAGCTCATCCAGAGTGTTGGGTCTTGCGTCTCTCAACTTTCTCTTCACAATATCCCACAGATTCTCTATGGGGTTCAGGTCAGGAGAGTTGGCCAGGCCAATTGGAGCACAGTAATACCATGGTCAGTAAACCATTTCCCAGTGGTTTTGGCACTGTGAGCAGGTGCCAGGTCGTGCTTGACAAAAACGAAATCTTCATCTCCATAAAGCGTTTTCAGCAGATGGAAGCATGAAGTGCTCCCAAAATCTCCTGATAGCTAGCTGCATTGACCCTGCCCTTGATAAAACACAGTGGGCCAACACCAGCAGCTGACATGGCACCCAGACCATCACTGACTGTGGGTACTTGACACTGGACTTCAGTGCATTTTGGCATTCCTTTCCCCAGTCTTCCTCAGACTCTGGCACCTTGATTCCGAATGACATGCAAAATTTGCTTTTCATCCGAAAAAAAAAGTACTTGGACCACTGAGCAACAGTCCAGTGCTGCTTCTCTGTAGCCCAGGTCAGGCGCTTCTGCCGCTGTTTCTGGTTCAAAAGCACACGCCTGGATGTTTCTACTCCAGACTCAGTCCACTGCTTCCGCAGGTCCCCCAAGGTCTGGAATCGGTCCTTCTCCACAATCTTCCTCAGGGTACGGTCACCTCTTCTCGTTGTGCAGCATTTTTGGTTTGCCACACTTTTTCATTCCACAGACTTCCCACTGAGGTGCCTTGATACAGCACTCTGGGAACAGCCTATTTGTTCAGAAATTTCTCCCAGTGTCTTACCCTCGCGCTTGAGGGTTTTGTCAATGATGGCCTTCTCAGGTCGGCAGCATGATTGCTGCGGAGTTTTTTAAAAGCCTCATGGAATCTTTTGCATTGTGTTTCGAGTAATTAGTTGATTCGAGATTAGGTTAATAGACTTGTTTTAGAGAACCTTTGCATGATATGCGAAATTTTGAGATAGGAATTTTGGGTTTTCATGAGCTGTATGCCAAAAATCATCAGTATTAAAACAATAAAAGACCTGCGAAATATTTCAGTTGGTTGTGGCAATGAATCCTAAAAATATATGAAAGTTTAATTTTTATCATTATATTTTGGAAAATAAGAACTATTTCACAATATGCTAATTTTTTGAGAAGGAACCTGTAGACACTTTTTGGTGTACTGTTTCAGCGTAAGAATCAAAATTTTCAATAATTATTGATATGAGTGTCCAGATAATATTTCTGCAGTGGTTTGGTTCTGATCGGTGTGAAAAACCAAGGACTAGTTCGCAAAGTAGGGTTTCAGATATAACTTGATTTTGCGAGAAAACGATGCA
This sequence comes from Cyprinus carpio, assembly GCF_018340385.1. Lineage (NCBI taxonomy): Eukaryota > Metazoa > Chordata > Actinopteri > Cypriniformes > Cyprinidae > Cyprinus > Cyprinus carpio. Next base: position 5,214,840 of record NC_056605.1, read on the forward strand.
CCGTAGATTGCACATGTATTTGGGCGAAAAAAGCAGCAGAACAATTTTTGTTCGGGCTAACCCAAGGATTGCAACGATGCCATGTTTTTTGAGTCTAACGACAAATGGTTTACAAGAGGCTACAGCCAAAAAATGTCTAAAATTTTTGCTTTTTTTTTGCGCTGTAGCTGCCCCCGTTTTGGCCGATTGGGGCGAGACTTTGATAGGTTCTCCCCAAATTGAGCGCTACGATCAGGCCAAGTTTCAAGTCTCTAGGCCTTACGGTTTGGTCTGCAAGATCAGTTTTAGGGCAGACATAATAATAATATAATAATAATCATAAAATAATAAATAAAAATCCTAACAATTACAATTAGGGTTTCAGCACTGATTGCGTGCTCGAACCCCTAATTATATTGTAAACTGACAATTCCTTTGGTACTGGTACCTAATACTGAAATGATGGTATTTGTGTTTCTGAGTGTTGTGAGTTTCAGTGATGGCTCTTTGTCTCATTTTCCAATCTTCTCTTCATGTTCTCGTTTCACAATGAAATAAACAAAAATTTTATTTAATGTTTTACTGTTGATGTCTCATTGGCAGCATGAGTCTTAGACTGATCAGAGGACATCTCATCATTGGCAGCATGAGTCTCAGACTGATCAGTGGACATCTCATCATTGGTAGCATGAGTCTTAGACTGATTAGAGGACGTCCCATTCATCAGCAGTGCTTCAGTCTGATTAGGGGAAACATCTCCTGCATGGTTCTAAAACACAGAATCACAGAAGAAATCAACAGGATTGATGGTTCAGTGACACCACAAGAGAACAAGACTTAATATTTATATGCTGATATCCTGATATTTAAGATTAACAGCTAACATGTTTAAAGTTTAAATATGGGATGCTTCTCTTTAAAACAGTATAAAAAACATACTGTAATTTTTGCAGAATGCAAAAAATTTCTCATTAAATTTTGGCATCAAAATGTTTGCATTGGCCCACCTCCATAATTATAAGACCAACAGTGGAAAAAACGAAAACACGATTAGAACGGTTTAAGCAAGGAGAACACTTCGGGCCCGAAGGGTGGAAAAGCGTAATAGTGACTGCTTCCTTACAAGCTAAAGGAGCCACCCCTTTAAAATCTTAAAAAAAAATAAAAAAATAAAATAAATAATAATAATAATGAAACCATATCATGTGATTTTAAATACATTTCTAATCTTGCAGAGACATTCATCTTCCTAAACAGCCAACACATCTAAAATGCTTAAAATATCATATCGGCAAGTATTAATAAGTCAGTATTGGTACCCTTACTTGCTCTCTTGATGAAGTTGCACTTTTTGTTTAATATTATTTTGTCATTTATTGTAAGAAACATTTATGTTACATCCTGATCCTAGACCAGTGTCAGAACAGCTAATATCAATAGAATGTAATTATGATAATAATACAATGAATTTATTTATAATGGCATAAAATGTATTTATTTATTCATCTATATTCAGTTTTCATTTCTATGTAAAACCACAAAAAAAGAAAAAACAGAGAGAGAAGGTTCGTAACACTGACCGCATCACACAGTCTGTTTGAATAATAATAAAATCAATTAAACATACAGTACTTTGATTAAACAGAAAAAATAGATGTTTGATCAGCTGTATGTAAAACTAACCTCTGATTCTATCATGGCGCCTGCACTTCACAACAGCAGCAGCAGCAACCTCTGATTCTATCATGGCGCCTGCAACAACAGCAACAGCAACATAATTTCCTGCTAGAACCGCTGAAAACAGACAGCCATTATTATTTAGACAGTGACTGATAATAAACAATATCTTTGTCTGATATTTACAGTTGCTACTTTGGTGTCATCAGCTGTATGATATTGGTTTAACTGATAATTTGTGTCATCTATTTGTTTTTGAAGAGCAGCACTCTAAAAACATACACACACCACTGCGAGCTCAACAAGAAGCACCAACACATCACAACTGAATTAGTACACACTGTTCATAGTATGTGACCAGCATGTTTGTTTTGACAATTATGTCATTAGATGTGCATATGAAGGTTATGATATCAATTTCAATATAGGCCAAAATGGATGATTTAAAAATGCATACTTTAATTAAAAATTGACTTAAGTAATTAAATGATACACACCAATGACAGAAACAATGAAGCTCCTAATAATGCTGAATCTGATCCTGTTGATCTGTAGTTTATATTCTCCAGAGTCTGTGGTTCTGGTGTTTGTGATGGTCAGAGATCCATTCTGATGATCCAGCTTCAGTCTGTCTCTGAATCTCTCTTTACACTGAAACATCTGCACAGATTTCACTTGAATCTTCAATGATTTAGCGATGAGAGAGTCATTAAAATACCTCACCATCGAATGATTCGTTTTTTTTTATTTCCCCGACTTCTAAAGTGACAGATTCTCCTTCCTTCACTGACTTCCTTTTCATTTTATCTCGATCAGAAGCAGAAACACCTGAAACACAAACCCACAGCTGATTGAAGGATCTTTCTTTTTATATAAACTTATTTAATGATATAGATGTGATTCCCTTTTTAAAAGTTGTCTTCTGCTCATTGTGTGGACTGTTTTGTAACAGCACTATGGTCAACGTTGTTGTTTTATTCAGTGCTTTAGAAATACATTTGAATTTCTGAGACAAAAAAAAAAAAAAACTAACTACACAACATCAAGATCTGTTGACATGAAAGGAATTCCTTACGCCCCATCTCAACTTTCAACCTGAAAAAAAAATTATTTGTTGATATTTTGAAAATAGTCTAAATAGTTTCAGTTTTTCAAAAATGACAAATTTATCAGCTAACCATTAAGAAACATCCTGGTACACGTTTCTACTTCTGCCAGAGTCTCTTCTTCTCATCAGTGTCCAACACCAGCTCTTACATATGTTGCTGAACAATGGTATAAATGTACAAGGACTTGTTTGATTAAACTTAACTCACCTTGAACAACTGACATTTTTTGTGAATCCTTCACGACGCTGATTCTGTCGCTGATGATCTCTAGTTTATAGAGTCCAGAGTCTGTGTTTGTGATGTTCATGATGGTCAGAGATCCAGTCTGATGATCCAGCCTTTAGTCTCTCTCTGAATCTATCATTACCTTCATTACACTGGTCATCTGTACAGACCTTACTGAGATCTCCATTGATTTGAGCTATACGGATGTCATTAAAAAAACCATTTAATCCTTTCTTGTTGGTTTGTCCTAAACATTAGTATTTAGAATGACTGAAATCTCCCCTCCATCACAGACACTGACTCTTCATCTGTATCAACACCAGATGAATCTGAAGAAGAAATGAACCATTCACACACTAAATGAACAGCAAAAAAACATGATTTATATATTTACCTCATCAGACAAACATTCATGAGTCTCACTGGGGATGAACTTATAACTAAAGGGATTATTTCACTTCCAGACTAAAAATTTTCATACTGAACATTTAACCCCCCCCATGTCAATCCAACGATGTTCATGTCTTTCCTTCTTCCGTCGTAAAAGAAATTAAGGTTTTTGAGAAAAAAAACATTGCAGGATTTTTCTACCATTTAGTTGGACTTCAATGGTGGCCACACAGGTTTGAACAGTCCCAGTTTCAGCTTCAACAGGCTCTACCACGATACTAGCCCGAGGGAATAGGGGCCTTATCTAACGAAACAATCAGTGATTTTCAAAAAAATAAATAAAATAATAATATTATATTTTTTTTAACCACAAAATGCCTCATCTTGTCACTAGCTTCGACATCACACATTACATAATCATGTCGGCATGACGTAGGTGAAAGTTACCGACCCATGTGTTTACAAAGCGAACATGCAAAACAAAGTCAAACAACTTTTCAGAAAAAAAAAAGTAAAACAACAATGTCGGGAAAATTTTGAAGTTGGTGGAGAAAATAAGATAGAGTTTTTCGCCCAACGCTTTTTGAATTGTAATATACAGAAAATGAAGAACTAACTGCGTGTGACCTTTCCATACGTTATTAACAACAATGCATGAAGATGGCAGCGCTATTGTGCCAAGATGAGGCATTTTGTGGTTACAAAGATGTGTGGCTAAAAATCCATAATTTTTTTTTTTTTTTTTTTTTTATGAAAATGACCGATCATTTCATTAGATAAAACCCTTATTTCTCAGCTGAAGCTGCACTGAAACTGCAATTTGGACCTTCAACCCATTGGCCACCACTGAAGTCCACTAAGGAATAAGGAAAATCAAAACAACTAAGGAAAACTTCCCTTCCCATTTTTTTTAAAATGACTACAGATTCCGTGAAGAAGTCGTTCATTCCCGTTAAACCCTCCTTGTGCGTGACGTTTTGTTTTTCATCTGCACACGTACGAACTTTTTTTTTTTGGGTTGTATATGGAATCACCTTCATGAAGCTTAGACTTTTTTTGGGACTGTATCCCAGTTTGGTACGGAGCCCCTTAAGGTTCATTGTGGTGGAAAAAATCAGATGGGTAAAAAAATTTTGGGTGGGAAAAAAATTATTTTAATTTTTTTTTGCGTTCTTTTTCGCAAAATTTTTTGCGTTCCCTCGGAAACTTTGCGTTCCCTCGAAAAACTTTTGCTTTTCTCCCAAGATTTTGCTTTTCCCTCGCAAAATTTTTTGCGTTCTTCGCAAAATTTTTTGCGCCCCCTCGCAAAACTTTTGCTTCTCCGCAAAATTATTGCTTCCCCCAAAAAACTTTTGTTTTTCCTCGCAAAACCCCGGGTTCGACAACATTTCCGTTTTTTTACAGCTTGTAGTGGTTTAAGCTCCATAAAAGGGAGGGGTTTATAGATTTTGTTTTGAACTTGGAGAATAGCAGGCATGCTTATTAGGGCACGGTTTTGGGCCCCAAAAAAAACGTTTAAGAAAAACACTGGTGGAGCCGTGGGAAAAGGAGCGGGGCCGGTGGAGCACCTGCGCCTTCCCGGGTAACGAGTCCGCGAAGGAAACTAAAGGAGGGACTGATGACAGGTGGGAAAGGGGACCGGCCGGACTTTATTTTTTTTTTGGGTTTTCTGTTTTGTGGACATCGTCCACATAGGGGTGTCGCTGTTTTTTTAGGTATTTTTTTATTATAAAGTTTGTTTAAATGTTCCCCGGGTTCCCGCCTCTTCTTCCCGTGACTCATTTTATCTCTTCCAAAACCAAAATGTTTCCATATTCGCAAATGTATTTGAAAAAAATCAAATGAACAAAAAGTGCCGCACTGGAGGGGGCCCGGGGGGCCTTTTGGAACATATTTTGTTTTAAAATAAAATATTGTGTTTTAAAAGTAGCTTTTTTTTAAAATTTAAAAATGTACACTTAATTTTGCCTTTTTTTTGAATGTTGGCCTATAAAAATAAATTTTACATAAAATATTCTGGATTTCGGGAAAAAATTGCATTCTGAGGGGTTTCCAAGCAAAATGAGACCGAAAAAACAGGTTCGTTTTTAAACTTTCTAAAATCTTTTAATTTTAAATCTTCAAAGGAATAAAAATCGCATTAGCCCTACGTAGCCTAAGTGAGGGAGTTTTGGTTTTTCAGCGTTTTGTCGCGCTAGCGCCCATGCGCAAATTTCATTGCAAGTGCGCCTGTTCTTTTTAAAAAAAAGAATACCAATAAATTAAGTTACACAATCAATTTAAATAATCGATTATTCTGTCCCCGTAGTGAGCCCGGCCCCTCCATGCGGAAATTTTTTTGTTCTTTTATGATTTTTTTTTCAAATACTTTGCGAATAGGGAAACATTTGGATTTGTGATAAAAGGGAAGCTGTACGTGACCCATTTTCGTCACATTAGGTTTTGGCTTTTTTTCTAGATTGGGGGCTTGTCTTTTTCGTGCAAAATCATATTTTATTAAAACTGTTTACATTTTTTGGGGTTTTGCCTAAAAGCCTACTTTTTTGTCCGCTTCCTTAAAGGGATCCTTTCTAACCTGCGGTTTTAAATGGGGGGAAAGTTGATTAGGGCTTTTCTTTACTGATACTATTAATAAGGTTTTAATATTACATTTTTATTAAAAACCCACATTAAGTTTTTTAAATGCCAAAAAAACCCGTTTTAAAACAAAGGAAAAGCGACGTGCCTATTTGAATTTGATCCATTTTAAAATAAAACCTTTTTTCTTAGGGATACCCTTTTCGTTTAAAAGGGGTTTTCCCAGGTTGTTCTTTTCGGGCTATTCCTTGTCTGTCTATTTTAAAAATTTGGGTGTGAAATCCGTGTACTAAATTTAGTCATCCAGTGGGTAAAAACGTCCCGGAAAATAGGGGGGAAACCCGGCAACACCCAAAAAACTTTAAAAATAAAATTCCCAAAAAGACCGCGACCCCCCTACCTGGCGACTGCCCACAAACAAACCAAAACAAAATAAACCCGACCTGGTCCTCTATCGTCCAACTGCACCCGTCCCCCCTTCATTCTCCTTCGGGGGACTCTTACCGGAAAATGGCGGGGTGCCCACCGGCCCGCTCCTTTCCCCGGTCTCACACAGTGTTTTACATTAACGTTTTTTAAGCCCAAAAAACCCGGGCCGTAATGCGCCTGACTATTTCCAAAGTTAAAACAAAATTTACGAACCGCTCCTTTGTAGGGAGCTTTAAAAACCCTAAAAGTTAAATAAACAGGAAGTTTTTGTCCGAACCGGGGTTTTGCGAAGAACGCAAAATTTTTGCGAGGAACGCAAAAGTTTTGCGGAGAACGCAAAGTTTGCGGGGAAACGCAAATAATTTTGCGAGAAAGAAAAATTTTTGCGGGGAAACCCAAAAATATTTTTTGGGGAAAAAGGGGGGCAAAAGTTTTGCGAGAGAAAAAAATTTTTGCGGGAAACCAAAATTTTCTCGAGGGAACGAAAAAGTTTGCGAGAAAACGCAAAAAAATTTAAAAATTTTTTTTTCCTCCCCCCCCAAATTTTTTTTTCCTCATTGTTTTTTTTCCCATCACAATAAACCCTTTAAAGGGGCCCCGAGTAAGTATCAAAGCGGGCCAAAGGGGTTTTTTTTTTTTTTTTTTTTTTTTTTTTTTTTTTTTTTTTTTTGCTGTTGTTTTTTTTTTTTTTTTTTTTTCTTGCTGTTGTTTCCCATGGGAAATATTTACTGGAGTAAAATGTTTTAAAACAAGCCCCTAGTTCTTACATTTTGAATTTGCATTTCTCAGCTATAAATTTAGATTCGCTTTCGTTTTTAATTTGCACTTCATAACCCAAAGGGCACCCCCAAAAAATTAAACTAATACAGCATTTACCAAAAAAGGGATGACAATATTAATCGATTTTGTTGCTGCTTTTCTAGGTACTATGTTTTATTTTTTGGGTTACAAAGTTCACCTTATATTAAGGGTTACATAAAGGTGAAGATTAAAAAAGGGGTACTTCTTTTTCCAGTATACCAGGGTAAAAAGTAGATTATAATAGTATTGAATTTTTTGGGCTCAACTACAAAAATTCATCTTCCCCCAAAACCACTATTAGTGTGGTATTTTAATGCATTTATCCAAAAAAAAAAAAAAAAACATAAAGGAGCATTAATTTATATTTTTTTTTATTATTATTATATTTTTATTTTTTTTTTTTTTTTTTTCAAAACAAAAGCGTTTTCCAGGCTCAACTTTTAAAACATTTTTTTTTTTTATTTTCAGACACAAAATTAAGGAAAAGGGAATGGTATTTCCCCCCCTTTAAAAACTCTTTACTACACGTCATTTCTAAAACCTGAAAATTTGATTGGTGAAACTAAAACACCATGTCCCGTTATTATTATTTTTAAACGATTGAACCCCATATTAAGGGTAAACCCCCCAAATGGAGGGAAAATTTTTTCACACAGGGTAATAAAAGCATGTATTACAAAAAAACAGCTTTATAAAAGGATGTTCACCTTTTTAAAGCCCCCCGGCACCTTCTTTTCACGAAATTCAAGCTTCAGGGTACAAACAAATCCCTCATAAAAAAAAAAAAAATCCAAAGGAAAAAGACATTACAAATCCACTGTGATTTACTAAAGGTACAAAGCACTAAAGTGTTAAAGGGAATGATGATTTAAATCTCAAACCGTATTGTTTTTTAAGTTGAGGCCAACACCCAAAAATATGTGCTTTTTTAAACATGTTTAATTTTTTAGCAAAAGACAACAATTTTACTGTTATATGTTCCCAACCCCGGTTTCGTTTTATTTCATATTTGAAAGTGTCCTTGTTGGTAACACCATGCAACCCTTTTTAAACGGATCCACATGGGAAAATCATCATACAGACCTTGTCTACTTGCGTACTCAAATTTATATGAGTGGTTTTTTAAAAACTTCTTCAATTCCCCCAAACGCTGAAACTCTTTTTAAAAGCACTCGGATTCCAAGATTTTCCAAACATGTGAAAGGGCGTTGTAAACAACTGTAAATCTAAAAAACCCTTGTTTCACATTTCCAATTTAAAAAATAAAAGAACAGGAGATTCGAATAAAATCCCCTAATGGGAACTATAGTTTTAATGTACTTTTGTCGCGACAGGCCTTGTGCAGTCAAAAACATTTCTCGTATAATAGCCCCTTGGGGAGGATTTACGTAAAAAAAAACGTCAGTTAAAAAGGATAAAAGACACTTTAAATAACGTGCAAAAAGCATTTTGGTGCAAATGAAAGAAATAGAAATTTTTGACTGTTTTTTTGTTTTGGATCACTGTAGGTAGGGGCCGCAAAAAGATTTAACATTCAAAATAAAAACCTTATGATTACATATATAGAAAATTTTATATAAGGGTATAAGGAAAATAGTTTGATTTTTTATAAAAAATTATTTTATTATTAAAAAAATTATAAACAATTTTAAACATTAAAATACAATTTTTTTAAAATATATCGTGTATTTATATAACAAATACTAAAAAACACAGCAAACAAAACCCTATAATTTTTAAATAAACTTTTTTTTGAATCGTTTAAACCCAATTAAAGTTTTGCGCCCTATTTTCATACTGAAAACCTCAACCTCGCGTTTCTTGCTGGTAAAGGTTTTGTTTCTTTGTTCATTGCGGTTTTTCTGTAACTGCCTTTTTGGAAACAATGTTTTTTGTAATGAAAAAAAGTGAAAATTTCGTTTGAGTGGTTTGATACTTTTTTCCATCATCTCTTTTCCCCTGACCCTTTTATGGGTTTTAAAAAATAAATAATGTTACAAAGGGGGTTTTAGTGGTAGTCTCTCTGTTTACAGGTGAGCTTTTTACGCCTCATTGCTAACGATTGGTACTTTTTTAGAATCCTGTAAAAAAACATAGAAGGGTTAAAAGAAAAGAAGGGTTGATGATTATTCCACACACACACACACCACACACCACCACAAAACCCCACCACACACCACCACACACCACACACACACACCACAAAACAAACTTTTAAAAATTAAGGGTGTGTATTTGAGAGTTTAGGGTTGAACCTGAATTGATTTGGTCCCCCCCTTTCCCGTTTGAACGTAATGACAAAACCCATGCCTACTTACATAAAGACTTTTGATTAAAGAAAATCTATTTTTCCATCTTGCAAACCCCAATGACTTATTATTTCATCTTGTTCAATCAGCTGATGTAAAATCATCTGTCTTTTTCCAAGACAGTACTTACCCCACATCAACCGAGCAGAAACTACAGCGCACATATTCCTGCACAGCAGCTAAGACAGCCTAACCTTACAAAAAAACGACAGTAATCAAATTTAAATTTTTGTTTCTGACGATTACGTCTTCTGCTTTGTTCCGTTGGTATACGATCTAATTGACAAATGGTGGTTGCTGCTGATGATGATCAGTAGTTTATAATCTCCAGAGTCTGTGGTTCTGGTGTTCATGATGATCAGAGATCAAGTCTGATTAACCTCCAGTCTGTCTCTGAATCTCTCATCAGCATCCTCACACTGATCATCTTTGCAGGTCTTACTGGGTTCTCCACTGATTTCAGCGAGACGAACGTCATTAAAAAGAAACGTGATCAAATAATTTGTGTTGTTTAATACACCAGGATCTAAAGTGACAGATTCTCACTGACTTTATTTCTTCTCGATCAGTGGCAGGAGCATCTGAAACACAAACCAACAGATGATGGAGGAACATTTTGCAGAGAACAACAAACTAAACAAGAAAGAGTGTGGATATGAAAATAATTAAACACTGAAGATCATTTTACATGATGAACAGATTTCATTTGGGCTTTCAATTACATATAAACATTGATTAACACAACATATGGTAAGTAGAAGCTCAAATCAATTTGGAAAGACCTGAGGGCGAGTTATTGATTATAACAAGTGTTCTTTGCTCATTTTCTGTATTTATATCATCATCTGTCTGAATACTTGATTCTAATTGGCTGGAAAGCTGCATACATACAGAAACACTCATGAGCAAAGAAACCTCCCGTCAATACTTCACTGTGACTTTTATTAATAAAATAAATTTGCTACATTATGTCTCAACAACATGAGGAAGTGCAGGTTTTTTTAATAGTTAACACAGAGCTTCTCTATTAGTAGAGAGACCCTGCACAGACACAGGTAATTCACAACCCACAATCTCTCGTGCACATAGTATAATAATTGCACAAATGCTGCTAATTAATTCAAATAGATGTAATCTTACAGCGCTACTTTATCTCAGTGTCTAATTTAAATAACCACTTAAAAAAAACACCTTTTTTTGTTTTCGGTCAAATATTGTGCAGTAAACACGAAATAACTTTAACTTTGTCATGCTGACAAGTGACCATCAATAATAATCTATTGAATATATCGATAATCCATGGCTAGTTGCACAAAAAGCGGTTCTTCGCCTCCACATTGTACATTAAAACTGTTAAAACATTGTTTCAACGTCAGTGTTTAGCGTGACTGAATCTCCCTCCATCACTGTCACTTTGTCTAAATCAACACCAGATGAACCTGAAGAAGAAACAAGCAATAATCATAAATCAAAATTATAACATGTCTGGGATAGTGGGACAAAATTATACAACGAAAGAAAAGTTTTTTTTTTTACAGATAATAAAGACTGTGAAAAATATGTCTGGATTTATAATGTAACACATGCAAACAAACAGCAGAAGAATACCATTAATTACATTCACTCATCAGACAAACACTGAACTTGCATTTTCATCGTAGACTATTGATGATATCATTATTTTAAGGAGATTGGAAAATAACCTAATGTTATTTATAATTTAATTAGGGGTCAGTAGACTATTGATGATATCAAAATACTGTGTTTTGTCTTCAAATTTACAGTTTGCTGTCCCAATAAGATATCAGTCCTTGATTTTGCATGCAGTCCCTTCCTCCGCCCTCTCAAATCAAAATGCGTCACAGCGTTAAATAAAGGATTAACGTTAGTCGAAACTGTACAGAACATATACGTAGAATTCAAAACTAAATAATACGACTTATCTGAAATATTAATGGCAATGTCAGAAGAAATGGCTGTGTATCCACGCCCAGAAACAGCTACTATAACGTTACGTCATAATTAAAAATCGCTTACCATGCAAAGCGCAACACACAGTGTGGGGAAAACACCTGGCATAATTTTACAGCACGTTTTCGAAATAAGTACAGTGTGGAAACACATTATTTGGAAACCAAGTGAAAGCGAAAGGCGATGTAAAGAAGAAGCCGTGTAAAAGAAACATCAACAACACAGAAATGCCCGAGTCATTTTTTGCTAGTTGTGTGAGCACCCTTCCCCAGGCAGCGTATGGCAAGCCGTTGTAACATTCAATCTATAAACTGCACTAGATCTATAGATAAAAAAATAAGCACTAGTATTAATGATAAGTACTAGTATTTAATGGAAAATATACTAGTATCTAAAAAATAGTACTAGTAAAATTATTATAATATAATTTTACTAGTACTTATTTTTTTTAGATACTAGTGATATTTTCCTTAAGTACTAGTACTTATTCATTTAACGACTAGTGCGTATTTTTTTAGGTACTCTTGCTTATTATTCAGGTTCTAGTGTCCTTTTGTAAAGTTACGAGTACGTATTGATTAGACCATAGTACTTAATCATTAGATCCTGGTACTTATTCATTAGATACAATGCTTATTTATTAGGTAACTAATACTTGATAGGTAGATACTAGTACTTAATTTAATGGTAACTAGTATTACTTATTTATTAGATACAAGTACTCATTTATTATGAAACTAATTACTTAATTATTAGATACTAGTATTTAGTTATTAGATACTAGTACTTATTCATTAGACTACTAGTACTTAATTAAACATAGTGACCCGTAACTTTTTAATTGTTACTAGTCCACAACTTTAAATTTTTTGCTATTGGCTTCTATGGGGGCTGTCATTGAGATATCAACTATTCGGTTTTGACTAGTATGGAATTTTCTACTACACTCAAAAAAAAAAATAAAAGATTATGGCCCCAATTACATTAAAATCGTGTGTTCAATTTTTGTTAATTTTAAACCATTTAAATTTAGTTTTTGATTTTAATTAATAAATTTTTAGTTGGTATTATCACGGTACATGTGTTTTTAAATCCAAGCCAGTGAATAAATTAAATTTAGTTTGAAAATATTAAGTTGATTCTGTGTGCATGCGTGCAAATGCACATTTCCCTGGCACCAAAAGGAATTTCCAGTCAGGTTCACGGTGGGAACTGAAGACCTTTTCATTCCAGTCCCGGAGAGTTCATAATTCTATGTGCACAGTAAGTAATATTTCAGGTAATACAGCACAATTTATTACAGTGAATAGTTTTTTCGCTCTAAAAAGAATATAATATACTCTAGTTCAGAACGAGTCTTTGGGATAAATTCCACAGCGACCAACAGTCACATCCTACTTCATGCACGTGCACACACAAATAAGCAAATGTTACTTTTTTATGTGACGAAATGATATTTTGGTTAAAATGTAGTTTTATAAACTTAAATACGCCGTTATTTATAAAGATAGCACCTATTTAAAAAAATTGCTTAAGTTCTTTCGGAGATGCTGACGTTAGCTCCAGGCCTCATCAGCTGTTCCTGCCTAACGTTAGCTTTACCACAGCCAGTACTTCGGGAATCTGCCTAATGTGGTTAAACATGAAATATAAATAGTTTTGGATGGGTAATCTTTAATCTTCTTTATTTGTAGAGAAGTTTGTTTTGGCGGTGGGTAAGGTAACGTTAGTGCTAGTAGTGGCGGCTCAGATTGACGCGCTGCGCACAGCCTGGAGGAGACAGATCTCCGCTTTTTCACAATGCAAGGGTAAATAACTCATGTTTGAATAGTATAGCGTTTCCCTTTAGCTCAAACACGATATATGTCTGTAAGGCTAATGGTTTTGGTGTTGTTTGGCGAAGAGCGAGAAAGTGGGTCATTTTGCCGTCCTACCAATATAACTTTATCTACTTTTACTTGCGTTTGTAAATCTCCTGATTTTAATTTGCTTTTTTGTGAAGTTGTAAATTTTATTTTTTAAATTAAGTTAACTGTTACATTTTTAGAAGAAGTGTAATAAATAACAAAAGAAAAAACTAAGCGCGCCCTATAAGCTACAATAAAGCGTTATAACCGTGTAAAGTTGATGGAAGCATAATGCCATGCACTTGTCTGCCCTCAGATTAACTCCGTCAGTTAAAAGCCATTCCAATGTTTTTAGATTGAACTAATAATCAAATCGTGTAATATTGACAGACAGGTGATAATCATATAAGAGAGAGAGGCCATCCTCCAGTGATCTTTGTATCTACCTTGGTGTGGATAGGAGACTTGTAACGTTACAAAGCACACTAGTACCCTAAAGAATTAACACACTGGTACCCATAAAAAAGAGAATAAGCGACTAATAGCTAAATAATAAAGCAGCTAAGGTGCCTAATGAATAAGTACTAGTAATTAATGGAAAAGATACTGAAGTAACTAAAAAATAAGTAACTAATTACCATGAAAAAAAGATACTAGTCACGTGGCTTATAGATTAAATGTTACAATGGCTTTCCATAGACAGCGAGCTCCAGGCCTTATGCTTCTTCTTTAGAGTGTTGGCTTCTGAACATATACCAGCACATACCACCACCTACTGTTTCTTTTTTCTGAACATAACAATTCTTTTCGGCACATCTTCTTCTCTCTTCACATCTCTATCCACTCCTCTTTTACTGCCATATCAGAACCAAATGCCCAACCAGCTATGTATTTCCCTCCTCAGCATCATTAGAGAAAGGGAGATCATTTCAATTCTTACACATAATAAATGGCCTCACATACATATCGGCCTACCTATTTCTGCATACATAATTTTTAGCCTTCACAGCATAACCTAGACCCCTCGTCTACATCTGGCTCTTTCACACATACATATCCATTAGACATGTATTAACAAGAAATATCAGTTATAAATTTCATCATATATCTGGTTTTAATGTATCCTTCAATGTCATAGTGACACTCCTACTGTGTTGGATTGCTTTATCAGAAAGTGAGGAAGTGGATGTAATATTTGTTAGATAACTATAAAAACACTTTTCAGGAGATGCTTAGAAGAAAAAAAAGACAAATGCTCATGATAACTGACAAAGGAATAAAGTTGTGTATATTTTTATGTGTGTTTTATTTTTGATAAACATAGTCTATAACATTATGTTAACAGAGTTTTAAACGCTATAAAAACATGGATTTGTAATCATTAGCATAATTGACCACCTCTTCAGCTGTCCTCTTCAAATGTTTCTCTGTATGAGAGGGGTATAGGGAGATTTTGGACAAACCCTAATGTCTTTTCTCTTTGCTCACATAAACATTGCCTGTATAAAACAACAGGATGAAGGGACAACGACATGATTAAAGAAGTTTCATGTACTTTCATTTTATTTGCCTTATTTTTACAGTCATGACAATCCTCACTTAAACCATGCATTTTTATCTCTATATGTTTTTATTTCTTTAACATAAATTGTTGTTCTGTATAGAAGAGGATGTATTGTCCAGGTACATTAAAGCGGAAGAAGCCCTTCACCTACAAGTAAACTACCCATGCACTTAAACCCCATGCATAAGATGTCTGTCCGCAACAGATCAAACCATGTTTCAAAGGAAATCAGACCGCAGAAGGTTTCAGTTTGATGCAAAATATGAGCTGCTGTTGTGTCACCTCAAACAATGTGCAATGAAAGATGCTTTTAACCGATTTACAGTTCACAACAACTGAAGGATTATAAACTATTTTTAAAATCCATAATCTTTGTTTTCCATAATCTTGGAAGATTTAACCAATTTCCCACACACTTTTTTTGGCTAAAAGCGTAAATATTTTAATAAGAGTCAGAAGTATTTTTATATTGTAACTATATAACATGCAGATCGTAATGCGCTTTGCATTAGGAGAGTTTAGCTTCGTGCGGGAGGATTCATGCCCACGTTTTTAACAGATAGCCTTATTGGATCAGACAGAGAAATGATAAAGAAAATGTTTTACAAGCTTCTTTTTGTTCTGTTTGTGCTGGAGGCATCTGATTGAGTAAGTTATAAAAAAAGCATTTTTTATGCCATTTATTTTGTTTTTGTTTCAGAACATCAGCTGCCGCTGCTGTTCAAAGTGGGGATCTGTATTTGCTTTTCTTCTCAGATCAGTTATATATTTAGGCCTCCTTTCTGCATTTCTGCTGCTGCTCTTCAATTTAAATAAGAACCTAAATCTGTATTAAAACCTTTTCATTTTCTCCAGATGGGTTTGGTTCACAGACAAATGAAAGACAGTCTGTGATTGAGGGAGATTCTGTTACTTTGCAAACTGATGCTAATGAAATGCATGAAGAGGAAGACATACTGTGGTATTTTTTGGTGTTTAAAAATCACTTTCATTGAAGCTAAAATCAACAGAGAGAGACTAAAACCTTCTTCACATATAATTATGTTCTTGATGGGAGATTCAGAGACAGACTGAAGCTGGACAGACAGACTGGATCTCTAACCATCACAAACATCACAACTGAACATGCTGGACTCTATAAACTAGAGATAAGTGGAGCAAAACTGATATCAAAAACATTCAGCGTTTCTGTCTTTGGTGAGTAGAGATCATTTGCATATTCTTGTTTTATTTTACTGCAACCACTTACATGTTTAAATTATTTCTGTGTGTGAGATGACAAACACACTCCTGAAACTTATATTTATCTGTATTTTGTTTATTCTCTCATATTTTTCTCAGCTCGCCTGCCTGTTCCTGTCATCAGCAATAACTCTTCTTCAAATTGTTCTTCATCATCATCAAATTGTTCGTTGGTGTGTTCAGTGGTGAATGTGGGTCATGTGACTCTCTCCTGGTACAAAGGAAACATTTTATTGTCCAGCATCAGTGTGTCTGATCTCAGCATCAGCCTCTCTCTCTACCTCTGGAGGTGGAATATGGGATAAAAAACAGCTACAGCTGTGTGATCAACAATCACATCATCAACCAGACCAGACATCTGGACAACAGTCAGCTCTGTCACACATGTTCAGGTACAGCAGCGATGACATGTGTGTGTGTTTTACTGACCTGGTCTCTGTATTTTTGTTGTAGATCAGACTGATGCAATCACTTCTTTATGATTACAGCACTGGGCCGAAGAAGTCTACTTCACATCGCGATGTTGACTTCTGCTGCTTCTGCTGGATTTCTGTTGATTGTAGCTGTATTAGGGATCTGCTTTCTTTGCGTTTACAGGAAACACAGAAAAACTGAAGGTGAGGCGTTTTAAAAAGCAGTGGAGCTACCGCAGTGTTGGTTTACACAATTACCCTGAATTCACTGCTTTATTTTGCAATGAGTGCGTATATGGATCTATAATGATACTAGATGGTACTGGCAAGGCCACATACCAATTTCAGGATAGTGCTGTTTAATTTTGAGCATACGATATAAATGACAAGTGATGTAGGTTAAATTCAGCAGTTTTATTTATAACGCATTATTTTATTATAGTAAAAAGTAGCTAGATGCTAATGTAACAGTTCAAATTCATAAAGTAGAGATCACTTATGCTGATCCGGACATTCTGCAAGCTAAAATGCAACACGACATTCTGCAAACGAAATGCACGACGTTAGTTGTGTGTGCTTCTATGCTGATCTGTCACATATTTACAAATATTAAGTTGTGTGTGCTTCTATAAGCCTTTAGACCTTCTGTTCCTGAGGGAGATCTATTGTTCTCAACTGGGTGTTTTTTTATTACAGACAACCACAAGATGATTGACGCAAATAGCCAGTTCCAGTCATTAAAAGACGGAATCCTCTGGCTTCCCAGTCCACTTTTCTCTAATGAGCACCTCCTGGCTATTTCCTGGCAATCGGCTGTGATCTTATGTGTTTTACAAGTAATGTGATACCTCCTTTGTATTACTGAGAATCCACACAGCTACGCATCCGGGCTTTAGCACAAATTCTGGAAAGAGCACACACATCTACACAATGAGCATTGGTAGTAGCTAATTTACACTTCCACACTGGAAGTGTTTCTGAGAATCTGCCAGTAAAGCCTGCTGTGGCAGGGGATCTCAGGCCTGGTCTCGGGAGGGGGCTCACTTCTCTTTCTCCCCTGCAGAGTTTAGCTCAGGCACTCACTAAAAACTCCCTGGCAAGCAGAGTTAAGAATCGCTAAACCTGCAGGACCAGTGGCCCTCCAGGAACAGCATCGGCCACTTCTGCCTTATAAATATAACAGACATGCAGTTTGATTTCCTATTTAGCCTTCGAGGAAATAAATTCACGTGCCTTTTTAGAGAAATATTTTCTGGTTGATGTGTATTTTGACTGCGGCACGGCAGAGGTGTGAACTCAGCATGCAAGTGGTGTTGCTTATTTCATTCCTGTTGGCCGGGAAATCCCCACTGTTTGTTTACTACACGCACAAAAATACCCCACCTGGGAATCTCTTGAATAGCACTATGGCATGTACCACTATGAAATTATATATTTTCCTACTACTCAAAGTGCAGAATATAAAACACAAGACTTCCTGTGCAGGGCTCAAGCCACTGTGAGGCAGTCAAAGCTATCTTTGCTTAGCACTTCATAGTGCTTTATACAGTGCATAAATATGAGATAGGCGGCTTAAAGGGCACAGCAGCTTAGGAAATAGTGGGGGGCGATAATGGCACAGAGAGGGAGCAATAGGATTAATTTTTTAGTTAAAGCTGGCTGTTGAAAGCCTCAGGCCAATTCAGCCTCCTAGCCTATAGTATCCTGTGCAGTCAAAGTTATTAATATTGCTACAGCAGTGGTAAGTGTCCTAAAGTAAGCCCACTAAGTGCTAGAGGCTAGGTGTGGGCGGGAAGGGAATTCAAAATCTCCATTCAGTGAGCAGATAGTAGAGAAAAAATGTGCCTGGGGCTCTCTGGAGGCCAGTTCTCTTCTAGCCAGCATGGCATGCAGCACATCTTCCAGATCTCAGTATAATAAGAACAAGCCAGGACTCTCCTTACTATCTCTATAGGCTTCCCCTGCCAGCATGCTGCCTATACCTTATTTTCTACCTATGTATTTTTTGCATTATAAGTTGCATCATTTCAAAAACTGTACTTAAATAGATCAATATAGTGAAAAGCATCAACATCATTTCGGATTTTATTGTCATTCCGCCATGTGGGGACATACTGATTGTGTCAGGAAAGCATCAGCTAATTTCTTTTTTGGGGGATGCAAAACAGCCAGGGTCTCACTTCCATGATGATGCACAAACATAAAAGCGCAAGTCCTTCTTATAGGATGTAAAGCATTTTCATTAGTATTTTAAGTGACACTGCCTGAAAAGCTACATAGTTGTGCATTAAATTATGTTATTACTGTAAACATAAAACTCTTCTCTGTGAAGGGGAGTACATGCTCTACCAGGATCATTTCTAATGAGAGATGCAGGATGAGGTCTATATGTTATGCTGCAGTGCTCTACACCATTCTCCTGAAAGAAAATTAGATTAGGCCAAGGAAATGAACAGGATTGGATAAAAGCCAGCCTCTAATGACAAAATACTCTCTCTCTTCAGTTCAACAATTCCTTAAAGGCCTGGGATGAACTCAATTTTTTATTTTCATTCCTTACCTGTTCTACAGTAATGCATCATATTTGAATGCAGCATCCGATGCTTTGAGATTAAAACACCCACAACTTTTCAGGAAGAACTTTGGTGGCGTTTTATTAAAATGGCACACAAAAAACATAACTGCATCATGTGACTTTCTGCAAAATTATTTGAAAAAATATTTCTAACACTTGCAGGTAGAAAAATCCACATACATATTCAAAGCCATCACTATTTTAAATTCACTTATACTGGTGAATGAAACTACATCCACACATTGCTACAAATACAAGAAAACACACAACCAAAGCAATTCTCACCTGTAAACGGGGACCAAGAAGAACACATGCTGCTGCTATAGCAAATAAACACACAATCCCATCTGTAATTAAAAAGGGGAAGTCAATATTACTACAGATCAATGACATTCTGATTTTACTGAGGTTTTTCGTTACATGCACGTTTCAAACCCTCTTATCAGTTGTATGCTCTTGAGTGAACTAATAAATAGCGACATCTGGTGCTCAATGAAAAACTGATTACCTCTTATGCACTGTTCATGTTAGTAACTTTCTTACCTGTGAGCTCTATAACCTGTGAACTATACATTGTGTGTCATGTAACAGTGATTGAGTTGATTTCAAATGTGTTTTAATACTGAGAGCTATTTTTTTTCAGACAGGCAGTGATTGAAAAAACAAAACGCATAAACCTGCTCAAGGAGGAAAAATGAACTACGGTCTGAAATAAACTCGCAGTGATGGGAACAATGAAGCCCTGTTCACCGACGAAGCTGATAATGTGGTGCGGTGGATGTGCTGCTTTTTGGTGATGATCTCAAGATAATAATCTCCAGAGTCTGTGGTTCTGGTTTGTGCTGGTCAGAGATCCAGTATGATGATTGATCCTTCAGTCGTTCTGAATCTCCCGTCAGCTATCTTCACATTGATCTCTACACAGATCCTACTGGGATCGCCATTGAATTTTGCTTGAAAGTGTCATTGAAGAAACTACGCAGTCATCAAAGCGTTGGAGTTTTCCATCACACCAGAATCTAAAGTAAAAGATTCTCCCTCCATTCACTGACTTGTCTTGTTTTGTCTGTCTTCGCACCAGGAACTTCCTGAACACACAAAATAAAATCTGCTGAAGGATTAATTATAGTAGGTTAGTCATGGGTAAACTATTAAATTAATTAATTTGTGGCTCAGTGGTAAGGCATTGCATTCGCAGGCACTTAACGGTTGTTGGGTTCAATTCCCCAGGGAATACACAAACGGGGTAAATAAAAATAAAAAAGTATAGTCTGACATGCACTTTGGATAAAAAGTGTCTGCTAAATGCATAAATGTAAATCTAAACAGATGATAAAAGGAGTCTATATTGGGGGGTCCACAAAGGTTCTGGATCACAAATGAACCAGTAAAGGGAATAAACTGCAACCCACTGAAGGTAATAATAAAACACATTTAATCATGTCTTTTTAAAATTTATTAAATGGAATTACCATGGACCGTGATCACTAAAGATCTTTACTCGATGCTGTTGCTCTGATGATCAGCTGTAGTTGATAAAAGTCCAGAGTCTGTGGTTTCTGGATGTCTCTGATGGTTCGAGATCCAGTCTGATTGTCCAGCTTCAGTCTGTCTCTGAATCTCTCAGCACCTTGCACTTACACTGAACATACTGTACAGGTCTTACTGAGGATAGTCAACTGAGTTTGAGCAATGCGAGTGTCATTAAAAAACCCACCCTATTTAATCTTTTCATGGTTGGTTTGTTTTAACAATCAGTGTGTAGAGTGACGGAAATCTCCCCCATCACAAAAACACTGACTCTACATCTGTAATCATACTACCACAAACGAGTCATTGCAACCTGAAGATCCGAAAAATTTTAAACAGTTAATCTTAATTCAAACTTCTCAGAAAAGTGTAGGATTATATAATCACACAACAGTACATTTTGGTTTTTCTTGTAAATTTCTAAATTTTAATTAGTTGGGCAATCAGCTAAACGTCAATTTTGAGAAATGGCATCACAGATAAAGTCACAATGTATCAGTTTAATGACTGAACACACCATGCTTAATGCATTGCAAAAGAGACAACATTTTACAATGACTAATTGTTTTTTACATTGTTGTAGCGCTTTGGGTATGAGAAAAGCGCATTATAAATAAAATGTATTGTTATTATTATTACTATTAATTATTAATTATTATTTTTAGTTATTATTATTATATGACTTACAACATTCAAATTTTTGTTACATCGAAATTCTTGCCGCACCATTGTATTCTGTGACCTTAGTAGGTGCTGTTGTCACTGGGCTTACGAACACGATCACACAGGCGGATTGGGTATGCAAAAACGGGCATAACTTCCAAAACATAGGTGAAGAATCTCCCGGACTGTGACAATATGGAATTTACACTGTGGTTCAATTCAAAAATGAAACGTAACTTTATAAAACTGAACGTAACTTTTTTCAGAAACTATCCAAAAATGACGTGCCATTACAAGAAAGAAGAAAAAAACACCAATGAAAATGGAAAAAAAAAAAAAAATGAACTCAGTCACACAATATTTAACAGGCCTACTTCAAAATATGCTCAATTCTTTAGTTAATGTTTTAGTCAAAGATTCGTTTCACGCTAATCGTGGATTCTGAATGGCCTTGCCACAGATTTCGCTTACGCTTCGCAAGTTTTTCGTTGGTGTTTTGACACAAACTCTCGTGGGGGCGGGCTTAAAAGTGATTCTACTCTCTGAGTTGGATGGTGAGCTTTTGATGCGACAGGTCGCTCTCTGACCGGGAACGCCACTCATGGACGCCGAAAACTGTTTATTTGGAGAAGCTCACTCGCCGATGTGAATTAAATCATGGTCTCTACCGCAAAAAATTCTTTTTCACAAACACAAGTGAAAGAAATTTATTTTATTTTACGCTAAGATAAACCCAACTTTCTGTAAAATCCTGTGCATTCTATGTTTTCCTAAAAGAAATGGAAAACTATTGAATGTAAATCTCAGTATCTACTTAATAAGAAGAAGCTATAAGGACTTTTAGAATTTGCTCTGCCTTTTGATATCCTTGTGTAATTGGTGTTTAGAATTTGGTCCCTCTTTTTCTTAAGTCTATTTTGCTATTCTTTCTTTTTATTATTTAATTTATTTATTTATTTGTTTTGTGGTGATATTATGTGATGTATATACTTTGTATGTTTTTGTTCTCTGCCATAAAACATACAAAAAAAAAAAAGAAAAAGAAGAAAAAAAAAAGAACTTCCTACAGCCTGTGATTTGTATGCCATAGCGTTGTGCCTGTGTTACTAAATATGTAAATTCAATATTTGACCTTCGATCGTCTCAGTGCTGTAAAGATGAGCGTCTAAGGGAGAGACACGGATAGCGACATCATCTTCCTCCTCCGCTTGTCCTTCAAGGCAGCTTGAAGTAAGGCTTGTAGTTACCTGATAGTAAACCATAATAACATCGAATACAAGTTTTATTCATGTTTACAGTGTGCACGGCAAGTTCACGTTTACGGGTTATTATTGTCCTTCAGTAACACAAGGTTACTTCAAGCTGCCCAATTGAAGGACAAAAGCTCATCTGTACAGACTGAGGACGTGATCACGAAGGCACAATATATTATGTACTATTTAGGTTAACACAAATCAGGGCAAACGAGGGGGCATAGGGAAGGGGGACCGCGAGGCTTTTCTTTCCAAATATATATGCGCGCCATGAGTGGCGCTGTAATTCCCGGTCAGAGAGCACCTGTTCCATCAAAAGCTCACCCATCCAATCAGAGTAGATTCACTGTTAACCCCGCCCCCACGTGAGGTTTGTGTCAAAACACCAATCGAAAAACCTGCGAAGCGTAAAGTGAAAATCTGTGGACAATGCATTCAGAATCCACGATTACACGAAAACGAATCTTTGGAAAAACATTAACAAACGAATGAAGCATATATTGAAGAGCCTGTGTTAAAATTGTGTGGACATCTGAGCTGGTCATTTTTTTCATTTCCATTATGTGTTTTTTTCTCTATTTTGTAATATGCATTTTTTGTTTAGTTTCTGAAAGTTAAGTTCGTTCAGTTTATACAACGGTTACGTTCACCGTTTTTTATTAAAGTTTACAGCCGTTCATTTTAATAGGAACAACGCAAAAATGGTACATTCAGTATGACTACAGGTCACCCATGAAATGCTTCACGCAGTTGACACCAAAGTCTTGGCACCTGTGCATATGTGTAGCGCATCAAGTGATGAAAGTGAAAAGTCATGACATTTGCCAAGTAATCGGTAACCCGATACTCGGAATTGGTGCTCTGCACTTTATTTAACCCGTCCATAGTGCCACACCACACAGCCCCCAGTGAGAACGTGGAACACCACCCATGAACACAC
Organism: Cyprinus carpio; assembly: GCF_018340385.1. Taxonomy (NCBI): domain Eukaryota; kingdom Metazoa; phylum Chordata; class Actinopteri; order Cypriniformes; family Cyprinidae; genus Cyprinus; species Cyprinus carpio. The sequence continues at coordinate 5,238,334 of NC_056605.1, forward strand.
ACCCGGAGCAGTGGGCAGCTATATATCCAGCGCCCGGGGAGCAACTGGGGGTTCAGTGGGCACGTCAGCCATGAGTATTGAGGGTGGAAGAGAGACACTCTTTATTTCACTCCATCCCACTAAAACTCCTACCACCACCGAGACTCGAACCGGGTGACCTTCAGATAACTAGTCCAAGCTCTCTAACCATTAGCCACAGCTGCCCCTAAAATACAGTCTGCTCGTTGTAAAATTCACTCTGGTAATGTGTAAACTCTCTCTTTTTTTTATAGCCTATCCAGGACAAGAATTTGGTTAATATGAAACAATACACCTGTTACATTAAATCATTGTATTAGTTAGTGTGACTTTAAATACAAACACAACATCTACTATTTTTTTCTTCCTTTGATGCGTATGTTTTAGCCTTTGTGTTTATGTAGGCTTCTGTAGACGTTTGTGAACACTGTTGTTCATGCCTGCTCCTGATATGTTGTTTGCCGCACCAATGCTAGATAAAGTCGGTTTTGGTTTTAGTAGAGCATGAGTCTCCGGGTGTGGGGTTCGAGGCCCCCACGTTGGGCATTGCCTTTTGGCTCTCTCTCCACCCCTCCCAACGGGTGTCAGGTCTGCAATGAATGAGTCTCTGACCTCAGTTAGAGGGCATGCTGTGTGCATAAGGTGGTTCAGAGAATTGGACTAGTTACCCAAAGGTTGCAGGACTGTTAGAGTCTCCGGTGCTCGGTAGGAGTGTAGGTGGGAGGGAAGTGAATTAAAGAACAGTGCTCTCTTCGTCCCTCAATACTCATGGCTGAAGTGCCCCTTGAGCAAGGCACTGAAACCCCCAGCTTGCTCCCGGGGCGCTGGCTATATAGCTGCCCACTGCTCGGGTGTGTCGTTCACGGTTGTGTTCACTTCCTCAACGATGCTCGTGTGTGTGCATGGGATGGGGTTAAATTCATTATTGAGTAGGGTTAACCATACTTGGCACAAATGTCACCACGTTCACTTCTGTACACTTCCTTAAGCTGCTTCTTAAATAGAAATATTAAAGTTGTGCTGTGGGATTGTTTGTTTAGAAATGCTAGTTATTCGAACCCAGGCTTATTAAACCGTTTTTAACAATGTCATGATATTAAACAACATGCAGTTGTTTGGAGAGACTAATATAGTATTAAAAGGCGGGAATCAAGGATTATGTGACCCCATGTGTACGTGTTTTTAAAATTCCTGGACACAACAATCAATACCATTTCAGGTAACTTATTATAATATTTTGATTTAAAAAAAATGATAAAGAGAGAAAAGTCTCAACACACAAAGTGTTCCGTGTGTGAAGGCATCTTGACTAGGCTTTTTGAAACAAACAAGTTGAATAGGAAGGCTGGATGCTAAACACCTCTGTGTCCGTCTCCAAAACACACAGCCATCTCTGATGTCATTTTTTTAATCTTATTATCCTGAGACAATGCCCATAAATCAGAACACTACCATGCAGAAAGATTCAAATGGTAAAAAGAAAAACATTTAAAGAATGAACAACATTGAATGGAATAGTGCCAGAGGATATATATATAAAAATAATAATAATAAGGGCCTCACTTTATACAATAGTATACCTCCTTTAAATATTATGAGTTCTAGTAGCCTTTTTACTAGTGCAGTTGGCTCTCTCAGTCTTGCACAAATGTGAATTTCAAAAGATGCAAGAGCGCAGAAGAAGCCAATCTGTGTCTCCAGTTCAATTATGAGCAGGATCCTGGATGAACGAGAGGATGAGGGCAACTGGGACAGAGAGAAGGAGAGACAATGCTCACAAACCACAATTTAACACCATACTTTTCCAAATATAATATGGACAGGTACAAATTTTTTAAAATCAAAAGTAGTAGAGAATGAAAAAAAAGGCAGAGTTTTATATGGTATTAAACCAAGTACTGTTCATATATTAAAAAATTTTGTAAGTTTTGTAAGTTTTTTTTTTTTTTTTAAGTACTTCAGTACATTTGAAGAATTTTCAAAAGTGTCTTTCTTGTGTGAAAGAAATTTCACCTAGGATGGGGATGGATGGATGGATGCCTGGCGGATGGATTGATGCTGAATGGATGGGATTCTCAATCCACCTCTGTGATCGAGTTTCAGGCCAAACAGTGGCAACAGAGTCACAGAATTACAATGGTCACAGAACTCGGGTGTCAACACGGCATTTTAAACATAGCCTATATTTCTTATATTCAGTCATCGTGTTATTCATAATCGTTTGGATATTGACATAGAACTAGGAAACTAAATGCGATTCAAGTTATTCAAGTGTGCTATTAGTTATACTTCTTTTAAACTTAAAACTAGGAAAGTATGCTTTTCGGTTACTTTTTATGTTATCCTCATAAATATACTTAAAATGACACATTTAAGTATACTTGAAGTAATGACAAAAATTCTAAATATATTTGAGCTATACTCATAGAATCCGTTTTTTCATTATTATATGGTAGAGGGCGCTAGTACACATCTTCTTGCACAGGAATCCCCCCCACTCAAAAAAAAAAAAAAAAAAAAAAAAAAAAAAATTATGAAGATGAAGAAGAAAAAAGGTTACACGCAAACTGATCCTATAATATAGATCAGTGGGAACACATTGAAACAGCATACAAACCTGTTATGGAATAAAATAACAGATGAAGAGGTAATAATGACTCTCAAGCTTTGGGGTGTTGATCGACTCCATCTACGTTTTGATTATCATTCTGAATCCAATTCATAGTCTTTTTGTTCAGCTTTTTGTTCAAAATGTTATTTCTTAATTTTGTATTGGAAAAACACATTTAAGTGTTTTTCAAAAAAATAATGCATTGAAGCTAGAATAAAACACATGTTTGTGGTTTACAAGCAGATTTCTTTGTTCCTGTCTTTGGATGTTTTGTATGTTCAGATATTCATACAAACAAAATATATTACTAAAATTATAAATTAAAACCTAATAGGGACATTCAGTAGTCTTACTAAAGTATTATGTAAAGTGCACTTAAAGAAAACTTATGAGGACACTTGTAGTATAAAAAACACTAAACTGGTAGTTTACTGAGAATAGACTTCAAAGTGTACAAAAGTATTTGATTAGTAAAACTATCAGTATACCTATAAGCTCACTTTTAGTATAATTGCAGTACAAACTACAAACATAGAGGTAAACTAGTTGTGTACTCCAAAGTTTGTTACTGTTATACTTAAAGTATACTTAAAAGTATCTTACAGATATATACTAGAAGCTGGCCAATTTTAGGTACCAAGGAGAGTACTGAAAACGTACACTTCAAGTATACTACTAGAAAACATGAGATTTGTAGACTTGCTACATACAATATACTAAAAATTACTTGCACTTTACTTAAGTAGACTTAGTAAAAAAACTTGAAGTATACTACTTTTTCGTAAGGGTGCAAAGCCCAGAGCCGTCTTCATAATAATACTACAAAACAAAACAAAACGGTTAGCTCTAACGTTATGGAAAAGCTAGTGCAAAATATGTCATATTAGCCATCGTCACCAGAAACAATGCCTACCTGCGAAAAACCCACACTGGGACGAAAACTTGAAGAGGTTCATCATTACTCTGAAAAAAGAGTGCAAGTTCTGTAGGAAACACAAAGCATTTTTTTTGTTCACTAGCCCTATTCGAGCGGGACCCGTTTCTAAACTACGTTTGAGATTTCGTTTCTTATCACCTGACACGCGCTCTGTTTGCATGCCAGTGACGTATATTGATTACCTGCCCTTGCATTGCGTATATTAGCGATTGAGTACCATTAGATACTCAGTTCCGTTTTAATATAAATATGGGTGAAGGTTAAATGGTTAGTATTGCAATTACAGGTAAATGTGTGGCTAAATTTCTGTGGCAGAGGCTGAAGGAGAGGACAAGTTACTATACGGACTAAGTCAGAAAAACACGCCTAAACCAAAAGAAAATTGAAGGAATACGCCCACCCCATATAAAGAAACGGGGGGAATAAACCTCCCAAAAACCGGGACACAGGTTTCGTAGGCCAAGTAAAAACCCAAAGAGGGACGTGTAAAACAATGTACAAAACGCTTTGTTCAAATGGTGCACAAAATATTTGAAACACTAAAAAAAGGCATCAAGGTCACGTGTCAGATCACAATTAAACACCATATATCGGCAGCTCTATACACAACAGATGAGAAATAGAAATAATTAAACCTCTCAAAGGAAAAAACAAAATAAAACAGGAACAGGCTTTCGGTACTATTTTTTCCGACCCATTGCCAAACTCAGTTTTTTTTTTTTTTTTTTTTTTAACTTCACTGTAGAATTTGCTATAACTGATTGTGTGTTCACATGATCATAAGTTGTTGTTTAAACACAAGTCTACTAAATATCGACAACTTAATTTTAATGAAAAATAACAAATAAAAAAAAATAATCCCTAATCCGTGACCATATATATATATATATATATATATATATATATATATATATATATATATATATATAATATATATATATATTATAAGCTAGGTTATTCAGCAGCAAAAGATTAGTTATAGAAAAATCAAGGACTGCACAATAATTAGACAAATATTTAAACTAAAACATTTCGTGCAAGCAACATTCTTTTGTGGCAACAAAATAAAAGTAAGTGTAGAACAAATCTGAGTTAAAATGTACAAATTGATCCTTTGTATTGTTGTAAAACTACATTAATGTAAAACAAGTACACTATATATAGGATATATTATATCCTATCTATATTATATGTATAATATATATATAGATTTTTTTTTTATTTTATTTTTTTAATTTCTGTTTTTATACCCCTTTATATTTATTTTTATATTGTGACGGCATTGTCCGAGCCTCATCAGCGTCGCACTGAAACGGAGAGTGAAAACCAACCTGGTGCACACTCACGGGCTGGCCGGCAAAAAGCTGAAGCTATCCAGAGCACCTGCTACAAAAGCCCCCGCATGACACACACTGGGGAGCCACACTCGAAGACGCCACGCTAATGGCTTTCTAAACTTGTCGTCTAGGAAACAGTGTGTGCCGGCCAAGCTTACAGGGCACCTCTGAGGAAACGGAGGAAAGACAGCAGACGGATCACGGAGCCACCAGCGCACATCACTTCTCAATAAACCTCACCCTCCGGGGCATTTAACTGAAACCCTCTTTTTTGTGTGTGTAAATCCTCACCCCGTTTACTATATATATATATATCTATATATATATATATATATAGATCTATACACACACACAAACCTGATTTCCCACAAAAAAGTCTGTGACGCTGTGACAAATGGTGAAATATTATTTTAAAAACAACCTGTGCATGCAATGATGTTGGAAGTTTCAAATTTCAATATCTTTATTAAGACTACAACATAGATGACTTATCAAATGTTTAAAGTGAGCAAAATGGTGTATCATCATTTTAAAGGGGAAAAAAAATAAGTTGATTTTAAAATTTCATGGCAATTCAACACATCTCAAAAAAGTTGGGACAAGGCCATGTTTACCACTGGGGCACCCCCCTCTTATTTTTATAAACAGTCTGCAAACGTCTGGGGAGCTGAGGGGACTGGGAGACAAGTTGCTCAAGTTTAGGAATAGGAAATTGTCGTCCCATTCTTGTCGTAATACAGGCTTCTAGTTGCTCACTGTCTTGGAATATCTTTATCTTTATGATGCACCAAATGTTTTCTATGGTGAAAGATCTGGACTGCAGGCTGGCCATTTCAGTACCCGGATCCTTCTTCTACAAATGTTTTCTATGGTGAAAGATCTGGACTGCAGGCTGGCCATTTCAGTGTTGGAAAATGCAAGGTCTTCCCTGAAAGAGAGACGACGTCTGGATGGGAGCGTATGTTGTTCTAGAACTTGGATATACCTTTCACCATTGATGGTGCCTTTCCAGATGTGTAAGCTGCCCATGCCACACGCACTCACACAACCCCATACCATCAGAGATGCAGGCTTCCTGAACTGAGCGCTGATAACAACTTGGGTTGTCCTTGTCCTCTTTAGTCCGGATGACATGGCATCCCAGTTTTCAAAAAAAGAACTTAAAATTTTGATTCGTCTGACCACAGAACAGTTTTCCACTTTGCCACAGTCCATTTTAAATGAGCCTTGTGCCAGAGGAAAAACACCTGCGCTTCTGGATCATGTTTAGATTATGGCTTCTTTTTTTGACCTATAGAGTTTTTAGCGGCAACGGCGAATGGCACGGTGGATTGTGTTCACTGAACAATGTTTTCTGGAAGTATTCTGAGCCCATGTTGTGATTTCCATTACAGTAGCATTCCTGTATGTGATGCAGTGCCGTCTAAGGGCCCGAAGATCACGGGCATCAGTATGGTTTTACGGCCTTGACCCTTACGCACAGAGATTGTTCCAGATTCTTCGAATCTTTGGATGATATTATGCACTGTAGATGATGAATAACTCATACTCTTTGCAATTTTTCTCTGAGAAACTCCTTTTCTGATATTGTTCCACGATTTTTTGCCACAGCATCTGGGGAGGAAATGGATGATATATATACAGGTCCTTCTCAAAAAAATGTTGCCTATTGTGGACAAAAGTTCATTATTTTCCATAGTAATGCTTAAAAATTCAACTTTCATATATTTTAGGATTCAATTGCCACCAACTGAACTTATTAAGGTCTTTTATTGTTTTTAATACTGTGATTTTGGCATACAGCTCAGTGAAACCAAAAATTTTCCGTTAGATTTCAAAAAGTAGATATCATGAAAAGTTCTCTAAACGAGTATTAAACTAATCATCTGAATCAACTTAATTCAAACTACTCTAAACACCTGCAAACGATTCCTGAAGGGGCTTTTAAAAACTCCCAGCCTGCGTTCATTACTCAAACCACAATCATGGGTCAGACTGCTCGACCTGGACTGCTGTCCAGAAGGCCATCATTGGCACCTCAAGCGAGAGGGTAAGACACAGAAAGAAATTTCTGAAATGAAAGAGGCTGTTCCAAGAGTGCTTGTATCAAGGCACTCTCGTGGAGAAGTTTGTGGGAAGAAAAAAGTGTCGGCAAAAAAACCGCGCACAACGGAAAGAGTGACCGGACCTGAGGAGATTGTGGAGAAGGACCGATTCCAGACCTTGGGGGACCTGCGGGAGTAGAAACATCCAGAGCCACCGTGCACAGGCGTGTGCTTTTGAACCAGAAACAGCGGTAGAAGCGCCTGACCTGGGCTACAGAGAAGCAGCACTGGACTGTTGCTCAGTGGTCCAAAGTACTTTTTCGGATGAAAGCAAATTTTGCATGTCATTCGGAAATCAAGGTGCCAGAGTCTGGAGGAAGACTGGGGAGAAGGAAATGCCCAAAATGACTGAAGTCCAGTGTCAAAGTACCCACAGTCAGTGATGGTCTGGGTGCCATGTCAGCTGCTGGTGTTGGTCCACTGTGTTTTATCAAGGGCAGGGTCAATGCAGCTAGGTATCAGGAGATTTTGGAGCACTTCATGCTTCCATCTGCTGAAAAGGCTTTATGGAGATGAAGATTTCGTTTTTCAGCACGACCTGGCACCTGCTCACAGTGCCAAAACCACTGGTAAATGGTATTACTGACCATGGTATTACTGTGCTCAATTGGCCTGCCAACTCTCCTGACCTGAACCCCATAGAGAATCTGTGGGATATTGTGAAAGAGAAAGTTGAGAGGCAGTGTGAATATGCTAATTTTTTGACGATAGGAATTTTGGGTTTTCATGAGCTGTATGCCACAAATCATCAGTATTAAAACAATAAAAGACCTGGAATATTTCAGTTGGTGTGCAAAATGAATCTAAAATATATGAAAGTTTAATTTTTATCATTACATTATGGAAAATAATGAATTTTTTCACAATATGCTAATTTTTTTAGAAAGACCTGTATAAATTCCACTTTCACAGCAAATGAGTTTTGAAATTATCTGTATTCAGCGATATTAAATACAGGTGAATAAGTAGAATAAATACACAGATAATAAATAGTTTTTAATGTAACAGCTATAATAAACCACATTGACAATAATGTCGTTCAAGGACATTAAACCTGCTTTTCGATGTTAAATGACTCACCATAAACAGCAACATGGAAGATCTTGTGGTCGATTATTTTGCTGAAAGTCTGTAGTTTATAAATTCCAGCATCTGTACTTCTAATATCTGTGATGGTCAGATCACCCGTATGACTGTCCAGCTTCAGTCTGGTCTCTGATCTATCACCACAATGAAAATCTGTACAGATCTTACCAAAATCTACCTGTGATTTCAGGTGATGCGAGTAGTGGTAATTAAAAGTACCATTTTCAATTCTGTCTCTTCGCGTTTATGTATCATCAGTGTGTAGAGTGATCTTGAATCTCCTTCCACCACAAACACGACTCTCCACTGTACTCAACACCAGCGATCCTGAAGCTGAGAATGAACAGTTTATGTCAATGATAAAAAATAATAATGATCCTAATTTTAAAGCCACATTTCGATTTATTTTGATCTACTCTGAAATGGTTGGTTTTAGTACATTGTGTTAAGTCCATGTTACCGTAAATCTGTGACCAGTTGCATTAACATAGCCACTATGTGTCACGCGGCGCGGTAAGAAGCGCCGTGGAAGGAAGACACGGGTCGGGGTCCAAAATCAGGGCAATTATCTTTAATGCGAACAAAAAGGCCAAACCAAGGCAAAAACCAAAAACAGAAAAACAAGATCACGGGGAGGAACAAGAGCAGACAACGCCAAAATGCAAAACACGAGAAACACATGAACACTAACTCTCACAATAAACAATATCCAGCCAGTAGAGTGGTGGGAGGTGGTGTATGAATAGGCAAAAACAAGGGGTTACCAGGTGTGTGTGTGTGTGTGATGTGGGGGAAACAGGTGTGCGGGGGTGAACCAGGTGTGCAGAGTGAAGGTAATGAGTCCGGGAGAATGGAAGTGGCGCCCTCTGGTGGTGAGAAGGAGGAACACCGGGTCCGGACTCATGACACTATGTTAAGTCTTAAGAACTAGTCTTAAGAGACCAACTTAGATGCATCAGATGCATCAGTTATAGCAAATGCACTTATACTGTAAAGGCTAAAAAGGGAATGTCCATTTATAAGAACAGAATGTTGCTTAACCAGTCAAACAGATGAATTAACCGTTATTATTATAATGTTAGTAAAGCTAAAACGTAAATTATATAATAAACTACTATTAGAAAGAAATTCTATGTGCTCAGCTTTTCTATGTAGTGGTCATGACCTCTGTTAGCATCAAGTCACGTTCTTAATAGTGCTTTACACATGCAGAAATGTCAAAGACACTTTACAGAATAAGAAACGGGAAATAGTGTGTCAAAAAGTGGTTGTTATCCTCTGGCAGACGCAAAAATACTGTTGCTTTAATGAAGTGTGTACAGATCTAAGAGGACTAAACAGGTACTTTTAGAAAAAGAGCTAATTATCTTTGTTATCTTGTCTAATGATCATGTCTGAAAGTTTGGGACTGCGTAGATCTGTGTACACAGCTGTGCGAGACACTGGGCATCTGAATGAAACAAGATTGTTCTAAAGCAGTGGTTATCAAAGTGTGGTACGCGTTCCATGAAATTAAATTAAATTAGAGTTAACACACACACAAAAACAAAAACCTTTTGCATTTATAGTACAGTACCGTACAGTACAGTAAAGTTGTATTTATTTAACATTTTATTCATGGTTTCAGTTTTTTTTTTAATTACTATTCGCATTTTGAACCAATCAGGCACAACTTTTCATTATATTTTCCAAATAATATCTAAATGCCCCTCATCTAACCAAGGGCCTATGGACCCTTCCCCGAAATGTACCTAACACCTCAAAAAGGCCCTAACAGGGCTCTGGTTCCATAGCAACCATAGGCCACACTATTGATAACACTAGTTTTTATGGCTCAAATTAATGCGGGCAAAGCCCAAAATCTTAATCAAGTCTCTCTAAAACAGGACACTTAATGCCCATAAACGGGACTCTCTTATCATAAAGAATTCATAAGAAAACTTCCTTGAATGAAACAACATATCTTCAGGTCATTGTGTATTATTATTGCTGTTCTTGTATTATGTCTGTTGAATTTGGAGTTTTATGTGCATGCTTATGTTAGAACCTTCATTAGTAATCTATATGTAATCGTACCATGTTTAGTATCTATGAATTCGTTCTTCTGTATGATCATTAGATAGTGTATCTTATATGTATTATTTATCTGGTTGTTATCAACGTCTCTCAAACAGAGTTACCAGCAAATGCCCTGTTTTCAGACAACGGATCTTAAAAACTCCCCAGTATTTCCAAAACTCCCGCTTGAAATTTCAGCCTTTCATTGGACAAGCCCATCCTGGAGGCGTGGAACCATCGCCGACCTTTTAAAAAGGCTGCACAGTTCTGCCTTCGTTAGTCTCTTCTTCTTCTTCTAAGTCTTCTGTGTTTAATGTGGAGAGTGACCTGGTGCGGGCATGCCCCCCGGTGGGCCCCCAACACTAGCTAGGAAAAAGAGGCTCTTTTTCTTATCTGATGTAAAGTTCTTTTCAACCCCAAATAACTGAAACCTTGGCGTCAAAAACAACTTGATTAGTTTTGTTAGTGGTGTTACGTTGAACACCGAAGTAGCGAAACCTGTATAACGATCAAGGGCAGTGTTGCCAGATGATTGACGATTACTTTCGTGTCGCGCTATAATTTTACTCAAAACTAGAGAAAGCCTCTTGTTTATAACATAATACGGAACTTTGTGGGAAAAATTGATGATACGGCATTTGGGTGATCCAGTGGCGCCATCTAGTGTTTTTATCTTTTTTTAGATACAGCAGCTAAAACAGCATCACAGCTTAAGATACGCCTCTTGTCAAGTACGCCCCTGTATTGCAGTCTGCAGACGGATGTTTCTCTTGATTGAAAACAAAATCTTTTGAAAAATCTGTGTTGATTTTGCGGAGGGATATGGCAAATAAAGTGTAAGTGCTGTCACATTTTAAACTTCTGGGAGCAATGAAGATAGCTAACCTCTTGAGTTTACATGTTGGTTCAAGCTGACAAGACCACAAACAAACTGAACCTGAAGTTAGACTTTGCTCCCGAGTTGTGTGGAGCCAAATTAAGGTGACATCAATAGCGAAACAGGAGAGAGTCAGTGTCATTTTTTAGAAGATGTCGGGACAGTAATAAATGAAAGAAAAGAGTTGTGTGGAGGAAACCCGAATAAATGAGAAAAATGCAAGAAAAAAAAAAAGAAAAAAAGGTGACTATTTGTGTTATAAGACCTTAACAAATTGCAAAATGCAAAACCAAAAAAGAAAATTTATAATATATATATATATATAATATATATATATATATAAAGATATATATAAGAAACATTACAGTACATTTTCTTTACAGTGAATTTAAACTTCTATAACTTTTTTTATACTTTCATTTTTTTTTAAATGATTCACTTCTGCAATAATCTGCTGGATTGTTTTCTTTAAAGAGACCAACCTTGGGTCTGTATTCAAGTATTTATGAATTAAAAACAATTTAAGTTTGATTTGTGCACTTTCATGTCTATCTTCAGAAAGTGGGGGGTGACAGTTAGCACTTTTATTAAATTTTTACTTTAGCTGATGCAAAGTTAAGGAAAGACACATATTTCTTTTTTTAACATAAAGTAGAAGCTCTTTATTAAAACACAGATATGTAACAACATTTGAACAGCTCACTAAAAACACTGAAACATTTTTTGGCGAAAAAAAAAAACCTCAATGTCCGTTCTTTTTGGGTTAATGTAACGGGCTTTGGAGGATTTTGGGGCAAATGACAGTATTTTATCTGACATGAGAAAAAACATTTACATAAAAAAGGGTATAATTGAAGTCCATAAATCCTATCGAAGTGTTTACATATTACAATCCAACGTATAGGCAAATCATCTCTATCACACAGCCCTGCCAATCTTGGAAATATTTTTTTGAGTGTGTGTACACTTAATTAAAAAATCCAGTACACTTCTGTATAGGGATGGGTGATATGAGCAAAAATTTTATACCTCAGTATTTTTTGGCGATTTGTGGTATACGGTAGCTTATAATCTTAGTATTTTGGATTTCGATTAAATAAAATGAATGTAAAGCATGTACATATATTATGTGCAAAAATGTTAAAATGACATTACATTGTTTCGCTGAAATCTAAAACAAAAATAATGATTTTAAAGCAGGGAAAATTTGTTACTAAAAATGAAAATAACAAAGGCACAGAGTCAAAATGCTATTTTGGGTCACCCTATTACATTTACAGTTATTGCTATCAAAAAAAAAAAAAAAAAAACTTGGTCGTTTCCTTCATCTTTTTGTTGCTTGTTTTTAATATGCATGTGGACAAGGCATCACTAAATTTTGATATTTTTAGTGTGAAAAAAGTCCAGTGTACTTTGAGATCAAAATGCATAGCTGGAGGTAGGTTGCAGTGATTATATAAAAACACACAAAAAACAATTGGGATGATAAAAAAAAACACACAAGCCATTCTGAACAGAACGAGGAAGAGGGAAAAAAGAAAACCCACATGAAATTAAAGTTTTTGGGCAGTAAGTATTAAAAGAATTTCGGCGGATAAAAATTTGTGAAAAATTTTTGAGTTTCCCAATTTATCCAAAATCTGAGAACATGGGCTGTTGAACCAATACCTTTTAAAATCTAAAAAAAAATTTTTTACATAAATTATTTAGAACCCGGAATTCAATAGCAAAATAAGAACCCAGTAATGGCAACTTGATGTGAAGGCATTTGTTTACAGTACGGATTGTGCAGTCAAATACATTCGTCGCATAATACCCGTCGGGCGGGGGTTTTCAAAAAACAGTCATTTTAAAGACGTGTAAACAGATGGAACAAAATAAAGAACTTTAAGGACTAGTGAAAAACCCTTAGGGTGAAAATCAAAAAAAATTATTTTTTCATGTCTTTTCATAAAATAGTTTTGATAAACAAAATAATGTAGGGTGGTGTTTTGGCAGTCTCAGTTGTTTTGGCCGACCCTTTGTAGCAGCCCCATTTGAAACGTTGAGACTCACAGTTTTCGTCTGAAAAAAAAAAAAAAATAAAAGGAAGAAAATAACGGGATTGATTTGGTTACACACAAAAAAAACATACTTAAAGATTGAACTGTGTGTTTGAGGAGTTTAGGTTTAAATACCTGAATTTGATTTGGTCCGCCCCCCTCTTTTAAAACAATAAAAACAAACTAGAAAATTTAAAAAAGAAACTTGGGAATTTCAATACATATTTTCACTTTGCACAAAAAAGCTCTATTATTTCACCCTGTTCAATCAGCTGTATGTAATCTCATTTTCTTTGTTTAAGTAATTACACCAGAGGCAGCCCGAGCGAAAATCGCCCCCATTTCCTCTACAGCAGGGGGAAGACCCAACCTGTAACGTTTAAAGAGAGAGAGTCATATCAATTTAAATTTGATTTTTCGACTGTACTTTCGTTTTGGGTCGGATCTAATGGCAATGGGGTTTTTTGAGGACAGGAACTAAAACAACACAAACCCCCAACGGAATATCAATTTTTACGGGAAACTTCGTTTAGACAGTGCAGGTTAAAAAATTTCTTGAAATTTTTCTAAAACACTCCTAAAAAAATAAAAGGCATTTATTTAATTTGCATGAATGACACTCCCCAGTGACAGTAACATGAAAACTCCTGTCCCCCTAATACTGAAGCTGCTGCGTGGTTGATCGTATTTTAAAAAGTCCAGAGTTGTGGTTCTGGGTTTTTCATGGGCAGGACCAAAGTCTGTGATAACCCCCGTCTGTCTCTGAATCCCCCATCAGCATCCCACATGAACATGTGCGGGTCTACGGGTTCTCCATGTTTTCAGCGATACGAACGTCATAAAAAAAAACTGTCAAAAATTTTGGTTTTTCTTACACAGGACAAAAAGGACAGTTTTCCCCCTTTCACTGACTTTTTTCTTCTCGATCCGGCGGGAACATTAAAACACAAGCCAACAGACGACGGAAAGGACCTTTTTCTGAAAACAACAACCCTACAAAACAAAAAGAGTGCGTAATAATTATGGTAAAAAATAAGGGGGAAATTATTACACAAAAGATCACTTTATATGTGAAAGAGTTTTTTTTTAAAACAAAAAGAACCCCCTTTTTTTTTATTTTCGGTCAAATTTTGTGCTTGCCAGTGCTGACAAGTGACCACGAAATATATTTTAACGATAATCCATGGCTGCTGCACATAATGGTTTTTTGCCTAAACATTGTACATTAAAACTGGCATTGCCACCTAACTTTTGAATCCCTCACAAAAATTCTTTTCAAAATTTTTTTGTTCAAGTATAATAAAAAAATAACACATTTTATTTAGATATTTTGATATTGCCCGTTTTAAATGGCACCAGGGAAAAGAAACACGAAGATTTTTTCCCGTGCGGCTGGACCTGAGATGATAAACCAGAGTGTGTGGTTTGGGGTTCATGTGGGCAGAGATCCCGTTTTGATCGCTCAGTCTGTTTTGAATCTCTCAGGACACTCAGCATTGTGAGATTTCTCGATCTCCAGTGATCCAAGGTAGAAGTCATTAAAAACCACTTTATTTTGTCTTCTTGATTTTTTTTAATGTCAGGTTTTGCGTGACTGAATCTCCCTCCATCAAGACATTTTTCGAAATCAACACCAGTGAACCTGAAAACGAAAAAAAGCAAAATTTATAAACAGTCTGGGCAGTGGGCAAAATTAAACAGGAAAAGGGGGAAAAAGTTTTTTTTTTTTTTTTTTTTTTTACAGTATTAAAAATTGGAGAAAAACTCTGGATTTTTAAGTAACACGCAAACAAAAAAAAGAGGGAAAAACACATTGAATTTCAATTCATCATAGACAAACATAGACTTGATACGTATGTTCATAGCCATGATGTATCATTATTTTTAAAAAGGGGTCGGAAAATAACAAAGTTTTTATAAACCCTTTGGGGCTCAATACCTTATTTTTAATCAAAAAATTGTTGTCTTCAAAGTCGTTTTCTGTCCAAGATTAAAAAATCAGCATCTTGATTTTTCATGCATTTAGCCGACCTCCCCGTTCTATCAATAGTAAAGGGAAAATTTTTGAGATATACTAATTCGATTTTAATTCTTTAGACATATTTTGTTTACATAAATTGCTGAAAGAAATTAAAATTAATTTGACCACCCAAGGGCCGGTATTTATGTTGTGAACCCTGCCAAAAAACCTTGTTGGATACTTTTCCAAATCAAAATGTGTAAAAAAAGTTAAAAAAAACATTTCCAAACTTACGACAATACTTAGCATTCAAAAAAAAAATTTAGTTTCTATTTTCTAATGTTAACTAAATATTAAACCCAAAAAACGCACATCCAAAAAAAAAAAAGTCTTTTTAGGTGCAAGACAAAAAGGGGAACAAAAAAAAAGAAAAAAAAAAAATCTGCACATGTTTAAACTTAAAATTTTAATCCCACGAATGAAGCTTCTATTTTTAAAAACTTAAAAATCTTTTCCCATGATGTTTTTGGCATTCCTGCAAATAGGGGGGAAAAAATAAAAATTAAGGGGGCTCAAATTTAAATTTGGGGATTTCCGGTTTTGGGGAAAAAGCCAGACAAAAATAGTTTCATTTATGTTTCACCCCTAGGAAAAATGGACGTTCACAGTCCAAAAAAAAAGGTAGTAAAATATGTTTAAAAATCACAAAGTTTTTGGCCACCCTTTTTTTAAGGTTTTTGTATAAATAAAAGAATTCAATTAAATTTGTTTTTTTTAGTGGGTTACTGAAAGAGTTAAGTTCACAATAGTGACCCGGGGGGATTTTTAAAAGGCAAGGAAGATTTTATTTGGGGCGAACAAAAAAAGGGTGTTCGTTCCCACACAGAAAGCGTCATAATTAAAAATATTTCCGTGCAACACAAAAAAAAACAAAATGAGAAAAAAAACCTAAATTTTTTTGCACCCCGGTTTCGAAAATAAACTAGATTGGTGGAAATAAAAAATGTAATTTCGTTCCTTTATACGCCCATTGCAGAAAAACCCCTGAAAAACACAAAAAAAAAACCCCTGTGTCATTTTTTCAAGCATGTGTGTTCGACGCCGAGCCCCCCAATCGTGTTAAAAAAAAAAAACAACAATTAAAAGAAAAAGTGCGTTTTGCTTCGCCTTCGCCTAATCTTACTGAGACGTGCACTCCACTCCAGTCTGTGCACCATGCGCTTTTCTTTTCTTTGGGGCTCTGACGTTTCCACAGCATACACTTCTTCTTCTTTTCTTATAGAATTCCGGCAGTGTAGACGCTCGCTGAGGTTTTACTGCCCTCCACAGGTCAAAATTTTAACTAAATTCTTACATACAGTCCTGTATCATGCAAGAATGAAGAACTCCCTTTGGAGATCAGTTTATGCTCATCACTGGACCAAACAAAGAAAAAAGAGTAAAAGCCTTAACTCCAAGTCCTGCCAGTTTAAAAAATTAAATATATTTCTTTTGCCTATAATTCCTGCAATTTAGGGAAAACATGCCTTACCGTCTCAAGACCCCCAAACATTCACACAATCCAGAAACATGCTTTCCTACAATCCACAAAGAATAATTTAACGCACAGTGCCCAACCTCAATCTACACATTATAACTTAGTCCCTGCGGGGCAAATGATCATGAAATCTTTCTTAAAATATAGGTTGTATTGAAAAGTAGTGTTACCCCTAATTTCCTTTTCCCACCCCCTCTGCCATTATTTATTAAGCCCGCTTTAATTTGTTCCCCCAGTTCCACTTCCCTAATAATACATGGACATTTTACTTCTCTTCCTAAGCTCTCCTTGCAATTTATCCATCCGCTCATTCCCTCACCCAGCAGTCCGGGAACAGCAAACCCCGAGTTGCAGACAAATCTAATTCTAAAAACACAATTAAAATATTTTACAATGTCAGGGCGAGCTTTTGATTTTCCCACTTTTAAATTTTCTAGAAGAAATACAAATCAGAGCAAATAATGACTTCCCAGGTTTTCCTTCCTCAATCCACCCTAGAGCCCATAAAATTGCCATTAATTCGGCAGTAAGAACAGAACTTCCATAGAATACGTCGATAAAGGTGACTTGACTTGACTTGACTTGTAAAGGTGACTTGACTTGACTTGACTTGTGGATCTCTAGACCCATCTGTAAAATAATCATAGTACTTCCACTAATTGAATTAAGATATCTCTATTTTGGTGCCACCTCCAATTATCTTTTCCTGATGAAAAACCAAGCTCAACACACATTTCAGGCAGCACCCAATATGGCATAGGTAACCAACTTGTGTGTTCTACGATACTTCCCTGATCATACTCATCTTCCTGCCCACTTATTTATTATGACAAAAAAATTATTGTATCTATTATTTCCAGCATCCTCTTGCAACAAACACCTAGCTGGGAAGATATGATTACACCACTAAGTTTAACCCAGTACTGTAACCCTAACTTAATGCGTCTTAACCATAAGGGCATTTCTCCCATTTCAATGAGCAGGCCAGGTACTGGGGTGGATCTGAAGGCCCCACAACAAAGCCTCAAAGCTCTTGCCTGCACCACATCCAACCTAGCCAAACAGTTTGGAAGCAGATCCATACACAAAGCACCCATAATCAAGAGCAGATCTGATAATGGCCTGAAAAATAAGCAACTTTGTCTCCTATTAGCCCCCCACCCACACCCAGCCAGACTTACCTTCTTCTTCTTCTTGCTTTTAACGGCAGATCGCAGACAAATCACAGCTACACTACGCCGCCTAGAGTTTAGTTAAACTTTTTAAAAATGTATTAGTTTATTTGTATAATTCATTAATACCAAGGTAAAAATATAAGAAAAATATAAAATAATAAAATATAAAAATGTAAAAATTAGTACAAAGAAGTGACATTACAAGCAAGCCCCATTTATACATGTATATTACAAAAATAAATAAATACCACAAAACAAAAGCTTTAAAAAATAATTGTTGAAAAAATTAACAGCTTTCAGATTTTAAGAAGTTTAATTACTTTGGATAGTCTATACTGTTGAACCTCGATTTAAAAAATAATAAAGGATTTTGATGAGTGAATTTACTGTGCGGTGAATAATTTTGCAAGAAGTAATGATAGGTTATAATAAAGAATTCATTGATTTTATTTTTGTATATTAAAGTCGAACAATACATCCAAACCCTGGAGCACATTAAGATTAAAAAACATTAGAACATTCTAAAATCCAAAATAGCTGTGTATGAGGGATGATAGTTACATCTTTATTCTTTTATTTCAGGTTCACACATTGCTGTATTTCTAGCTGCTGCGTGTTCAGCTCCCATGCCAAAAACCAGCTTGTGTGTTCCCATCTGTCTTGTGTTAATTATTATAACTCCCCATCAAATTCGTTTGTCTAGCCCATATATTTCATTACTGCACTCTGATTATTTCTCACTTTAATTTATTTTCCTAAAAGTATATATTTTTACCTTATTATTACCTTTTAAGTTTATACCATTTTGATTCACTCTGTATTATATTTCCTACATTTGAATATTATTACATGCTCAGCTGATTACATTACCCTACAAACGGCATGCATTTAGTCCCGTGTTCAAACTGTAATCTTTGTTAAAATCACCTCTTCTTTTCCAAACATCTTCCAAATTAACTATTTTTATGATAAAGTCTTCCTGTACTACATCCCATTTCTTCTGCCACTCATTTTGAATTTTTAAGTTAATAATTGATTAAAAATCTTAATATTGTTGCCGTTTTGCCAACTGATCTGCTATTTCATTTCCTTTGATTTCTGTGTGAGCCAGTTTCCAACACAATTTGACATCTATTTTCATATATATATAGGCCTATATATAAGGTATTAAAATAATGTAAAATGTCTTCTGCCTATTGTATGCACCCATTATTGCAACTAATAACTGGCTTGCCTACTATGCACACACTGTATTAGCAGCATATTACATCGATTTTTACCAAGGGGATGTTTTTGTAATTTTTTTCAACACGGGGGATGCTATCCCCAATCATCCCCCCTCAATTCGAGTCCTGGGTTCACTTTTTTTTTTTTTTTTTTTTATCCTGCTATAGGCCGCTAAATATTTGCTGAGCATCTGCGACACATCAGTGGTTCTCTCAAATCACGTCTTTGATATTTCAGACCATGTGAACTTCACTCATGTAAACTAGAGAGGATGTTTGTTGAATGGAAAAGTCAAGGCGAAAACCCTGGCATAATTAAAGTATTCAGGTTTAGGGCCCCAGGGGCCGTTAAAAAAATAATGTAGGAACTAGTTTTTCTTTAAACATAACTTTAAAAAAGTATTTTTGTTTCTGGAGAAATTTTTTTTGGGGAAAAAATTTTTATTTCCCGCATCTGAAAACCGCCAAAACCAAAAGGGGGGGGGGACACGTCAGGGTTTCATGATGCATGTTTTTGTCTTTAAGGTTACGCATGTTTTTTTTCATGTGGGAGTTACCCAGCTGAGTCTTCCAAAAACCCCTATTTAATGCCCGTTTTTTCCTCGTTGGTCAGTTGTTTTTTTGGGGTTTTGTGGACCCTTTTGTGTTTTCCTGCTTGGATTGAGTTTTGTGGTCCTTTGGGTTGTGTTTTTTGGGGGTGTATGGCGTCTCAAAAAACCTTCATCGTCCTCCCCAACGCATAAACTACCACCTCCCCGTATGTGTGCCATCGAGGGTCCCTGCGCCAACACCTCTACCAAAGCCTTCCTCATTTGGTGACTTAAAAAAATACCATTATTTGCTTAGCTTCCTGTTTTTGTACCGACAAAACGATCTCCCCTTCTGAGGGAAACGCGAGAACCAGTTTGTCATTGGAGGAAAATTCCTCGTCAGCGTTTTGGAGGATGGTTACAGGGGGGAATCTGAACGGACTGGGCGCTGTTCAGGGTTTGGTGACGCAGGGGTCCGAGTCACCCCCCGTTTCAACTCCTGCGAGCTCCACTGCGCCCCAAAGCCACCCCTTCCCCCCCACCCCAGAAAGGGCCCTCCAGCCGAACCAGGGCCTTCTGTTTTCCCGGAACCTTTCTTGGTGAGCCGAATTACTGCCGAGTTTTTCAACCCGATGCTCGATGCACTTTTCTCTGCAACCCAGGAATTTAAAAAATGAGTGAGCCAAGTCGCATTTCGTATTGACGTTGCTGACTGGGAGGCGGCTTTGGGGACGGCGGTGTGGGAGAACCGGGACCCATGCTGTGTCGTTCCAGACACTCGCCGCTGGGATGAGACAGGGGGTTTGATTGGGCCGTCCCGGCAGGGAGGCGGCCAGAATGCTTGCTGACCCGGAACAAGGAGAGAGTCAGTATCAGACTTCTCTATCGAGTTCCGTACTCTAGCGGCGGAGTGGTAAATGGAACGAGGAGGCGCAGTAGGACATGTTCCTGCATGGGTTGGCTAACACGTCCAGAAAGAGATCTACGCCCTGGACTTTCAATGGGACTTTCTATGGACTTATTGAGCTGGCGCTAAGGTTGATGCACGACTGTCCAGATTTAGAGCGACGGACCTACCCAGTCATGCTCTGAAAGATCATTTTGGGTACAAGAGAGCAGCGGGGACGCGGAAAGCCCCGTCTACGATCACGAGCCAGCAGGTAGGGCGAGCTCGGTTTTTTCCGGGAGGAAAAGGAAGAGGGCAGAGATCCCGGGCCTTGCCTTACTGCGGGGGAGCCGGTAATCACGTTACATCTGTCCGGTAAAAGGCCAACCCTGATAGAAAAGTATGAGGCTACTATCGGGTGGGATCTCCACCAAAAAAGACTCATCACACGCTCCTCCCGGTAGGACTGAGATGGTCAGCACACACCCACGACTGTCAGGCACTGTGGACTCGGGGCTGAAGGTAATTTCAAAGGATTTTGCACTTGCACAGAGGCTTCAGATTTCTCTCAAACCCCTCACTCACAGGATCGCTGTTTACGCCCTCAATGGCCAAAGACTTCCTATCATTTCACTCCTAATGGAAACATTAACCTCAACACGCAGGCACCCACTCAGAAATCATTTCCTTTTATATATTAGACTCTCCCTTGCACCCATAGTCCTTGGACACCCTGGGTCATCCGTCACAAAACCCCCAAAATGGACTGGCAACTGCGATCTGGTCTTGGCCTGGAGCAATAAGTGTCATGAGTTTGTCTTGTATCTGCCTGTCGTCTGGGTTTCTATGTCTGTGTTCTGGAGGAAGCAGGGATTTTTCTAAAAGTTGCCCGCGGAGTACCTCGACCTGAAGGAAATGTTTAGTAAGTCTCATGCTGGGTTCTCTTCCTCTGCATCGTCCCTAGACTGTGCCATAGATTTACTGTCAGGGAAGTCTCCCCCTAAGGCAAATTCTATTCGCTTTCTGTTCAGGAAAGGGGGGCTATGGAGAAAATATTTCTGATTCTCTAGCTTCGGGGTTCATCCCCCTTCCTCTTTCCAGCGGGGGCGGGTTCTTTTTTTTGTTGGGAAGAAGGAGGGTTCTGCGACCTTGTATCGATACCGGGGACTGAACAACATCACGGTAAAGAAAACTTATCCTTTGTTTTTGTTGAGTCTTCAGCCTTCGAGAGGTTGCAGAGAGCGTCGATCTTCACGAAATTGGGACTTACATAATCTTATCATTTGGTCCGTATTAGGGGGGGATGAATGGAAACCGCTTTTAACACCCCCAGGGGGCACTTTGAAAAATTTGGTCATGCCTTCGGCTTGCCCAACTCCCCAGTGGTTTTCCCGGGCACTCGTCAACGACTGTGTGAGATATGGTCGATCAATTCGTATAGTTACCGGGATAAACATATTGATTTTTTTTTTTTTCCTCTTCTCTCCAGGAACACGTGCAGCATGTACGACGAGTGCTTCAGAGGTTGCTAGAGAATGGGCTTTTTGTCAAGGGCGGAGAAATGCGCTTTTCATGCACGTCTACTCCTTTTCTTGGATACATTGTGTCAACTGAGGGAATGCGTATGGATCCCGAAAAGGTTAAGGCTGTGGTAGAGTGGCGAAGTCCAGATTCCCGTGGGCCCCTACAGAGGTTTCTGGGGTTCGCCACTTCTACCGGTGTTTTATTCGCAACTTCAGCCAACTAGCCGCACCTCTGACACCTTGACCTCCCCCAGAACTACTTTCAGGTGGTCAGACACGCCGAGCTGTGTTTGCCAAACTGAAGGGTTGTTTCGTTTCGGCCCCCATCTTAATTCCCCTTTGAGCCATCACGTCAGTTTGTGGTAGAGGTCGACGCGTCAGAGGTGGGGGTAGGTGCGGTGTTATCCCAACGTTCTCCCTCAGATGACAAGATACACCCTTGCGCGTTTTTTTCCTACCGATTATCCCCTGCCGAACGTAATTATGATATTGGTAACCGAGAATTGTTGGCAGTCAAAAATGGCATTGGAAGAATGGCGCCATGGTTAGAAGGCTCGGGGTTCCTTTTATTATGGACCGACCATAAGAATTTAGAATACATTAAACTGCCAAAAGGTTGAACTCCAGGCGGCTCGGTGGGCACTTTTTTTCGGTCGTTTTGATTTTACTCTCTCGTACCGCTGGGTTCTATAAACATCAAACCGATTCATTTCAGGTATTTTTGACCATTCCGAACACCCCGTCTACTCCGAGTGTTTTTACCTGAGACATTAGTGGTCCCCACACTCAATGGGGAGGTCGAATCGAAGGTCAAGACGGCCTTAGAAGGGGTAACGCCTCCGCCGGGTGCCCACCGAATCAGTTTTTTGGTGCCGGAGGGATTACGGTCCAACGTATTCAATGGGGGCAATTGTTCCAATGTGGGATGTCATCCGGATTTAACCCTTACTAAGTTTTGGTCAAGCAACGATTCTGTTGGCCACTTATGGTTCGCGACTTTCACAGTTTTTTTTTGGCTTGCTCGGTTTGTGCCATGGTAAGATTTCCCAAATCGACCCCCTGATGGGTTACTTCAACCGTGTCGGTCCCTTCGAGACCCTGGTCCCATATCGCACTAGTTTTTTATTACCGCCCTCCCAGGGCAACCGGTAGTTTTGACCGTGGTGGACCGGTTCTCGAAGGCGGCCCACTTTTTTCCCCTTTTCCCCAAATTCCCCTCAGCCAAGGAACAGCGTTGACCGTCATAGATCACGTCTTTCGTTTACATGGCCTCCCGACAAACGTCGTTTCCAACGGGGGGACCCCAGTTGTGTCCAAATTTTGGCATGAGTTTTTTGTAGATCGCTGGGAGTGACTGTAGTCTGTCCCCAGGGTTTCATCCCCCGAGCAATGATCAACCCAAACCCAAACCCAAAATTTGGAGAGGATGTTGCGATGTCTGGTCTCCAAGAATCCTTCCTCTGGGGGCCAACAACTGTCGATGGTGGAGTACGCCCACAATACGTTTCCCGTATCAGCTACGGGCCTATCCCCGTTCGTGTAAGGTTTAGGATACCAGCCCCCCTATTTTTCCCCAGTCTGGAATCCGAAGTCGCGGTCCCTCCGTTCAAACCTTTGTCCAGAGGTGTCATCGCACTTTTGGGCAAAGCCCCCGAGACTCTACTCCAAGTGGGGCACGCACCAAGGCTAAAGCCGACCGCCACCGGTCTAAGCCTCCCGATACGCGTGGGGCAAAAACTGTGGCTTTCTACCAAGAACATTCCTCTCTGTTCCATCTCTAATAAACTTGCTCCCCAAATTTATTGGCCCGTTCACTGTTACCAAGATCATTAGTCCGGTGGCAGGGTTTGCGTTAAACTTCCTCCAGCGTACAGGAGAATTCATCCTGCCTTTCATGTATCTAAAATTAAACTTGTATTTCATTCTCCGATTAATCCGCCTCCCCGGTTCCCCCACGCCGCGACTCGTAGATGCGGAACCTACGTATTCGGTCAATCGTATTTTGGACTCGAGACGGAGGGACCTACGTATTCGGTCAATCGTAGATGGGAAGGGTTTCGGTCCAGAGGAGAGAAGTTGGGTGCCTGCTAGAGATCCGCTGGATCACTCTCTTATCGATGATACAATCGACAGGGAAGGGAGTCTGGTGAGCCAGGAGGCATCTCTAGGGGGAGGGGTACTGTCACGGTTCATGAATCACTGTTTCCCTGCTCGTTAAGTTATGTCATGTTATTGTTTCATGTGGGCGTTACCACGATCATCATGATCAGCGACAGCTGCAGTTCATTTCCCCAGCCTACTAATGCCCTTCTTTCGTCCTTGTTTGTCAGCGTTGTTTGAGGTTCGTCGTGATTCAGTTGTGTTCTTCCTGCTCGGCATTGAGTATCGTGGTCCCGTTCCGGTTGTGTTTGTTGGGTGTCATCGTCGTCTCTGGAACCATTTTCTGTCCTCCCCAAGGCACTCAACCCCACCTCCCAGTATGTGTACCATCGAGGTCCCTGCGTCAAACCCCCCTACCAAAGCCTTCCTCACATTGTGACTTCAATAAATACCATTTCTTGCATTATTGCTTCCTGTTTCTGTACCCTGACAGACGTAACAAGAGAAGGCGGTCCATAGGGAAAAAGATGGATCACAATGACAGTTCTGACACTGAGGACATTTTAAAAGTTTATTTACACTTTTGACAGACCACAGATTAATTGACCTGCCATGTGGCCAAGAGAGCAGGGACAGGCCAGGATTAGACAAAACAACAGTCCAGAGAGACCCGATTGAGTTGTGTGAGGAGAACAAAGGGAGGTGTCCCTTTGGGCAGAGACCAGTGTTAGCTTTCAGATATAAACGCGTTTACTAACAAAAGTAATCAGGCAATAGCAAAGCTAATATGGTCATCTATTGAGAGAGGGAAAACACGTTTTTATTCATTATGTGTGGGAAATGTGAGGCCATGGTCACAGCTGAGGAAAGTCAGTGCTGCAGGGATTTTCTCCAGGCCGCAGACAAATGTAAGTTTAGGGCAGAGATTTTTATTACATCAAAAGCACAGTTTGAATTTGACAGTTATGTGACGTCACCGAACGTTCTGGGACTGTAACTGAGAAGATGATTTTTTAAAATTTTATTTAATACTAGCCCATCATGCATCTAATCATCCACTCGGCTTTAAGATCTGTTAAAATTAAAATTGGCAACTACGCATGAGTCATTTTTTTCTTATATAAATTATTTGTAAATAGAGCAGAAACTGTCTAACTGTGTATACACTGGACGCGAGAGTTGTCGTGCTGTGCCCCGCTGTGCTAAAAGTCTGTCTTGACCTCACACTACAGTTGCAAATCATCTGAACGTAGTGTCAGAACATTTTGTCATAAATAGAACGAGCATCAGTTTACTGATGGGGATCGTGTCGCATCACGCCGCGTCCAGTTTAGACAACATCACATTGTCTTTTGTCGGATCGCACCACTCAGGCCCGGTATAGACATTGCATGCGTTTTTAAAGGGTTTATGTTACAGCCCAGCTTGTTTTTAATTTTTTTTATTAAATATCTGTATTGACTGCATGATCATATCATCATATTATTTACTGCCATGGGAGCCACAAAAGTAAAGCTTGGTGAGCCGTGCAATGAGCATTGCTGCAGGTTGTTTTTTGGCGGATATGCTGTGCTTGTGCTGCCGCGGTCTTGTTCATTTTGTAGGGCAAAACATCTCTCTCACGGAGAGAGTAGCGGAGTATGTGAGTGGAGTGGAGCGGCAACTATTTCCCTCCGCGTTCCGAGCATTTAATAATCCACTCCACGCTCACTGATACCAGAAACACCGCTCCGCCTTCGCTCCGTGGCTAAAGTATTTCAGTATGTCTGAAATGTTATGTTAATAACATAGCCTAGATTAAAATAAAAAGTAAATAAAATAACAGTAGAGTTTCAAAGTGGCTTAGGCTATTGTGTGCAAACTTTTTTTTCCTACCACATGCCAAAATAATAACATTGTCAGCATTAAAAGGTATAATTGCTGCTTTCTGCTGTACAAATTTTTTTTGTAATGAAAATAGCAGTTCATTTTCGACAGTTATTTTTTCTACAGATCGATGCATTTTTTACAGATTTCAAACTCAGATAAAGATGAAGTATTGTAAGATTACATTTGTTTGAATGCATTATTCCGAAAGCGATTGCGTGTGAATGTGCTGTATCTGTTTAAATCATGCTTTAACCCAGAAATATTCAGTAAAAAAGAAAAGACAAACTTCCTTGAGAACTATAACTTTCCCCCTCGGTTATTGCCGTCATTATAATCTTCTGATTTGAGAGATTCATCTGTATCAAGCTATAGCTAAATATGTTTAACATGTGAATTATTGCTAAATATGCTTTTTTTAGGGCCGTTGGGATGAATTGTACTCGTGATGGAGCGTGGAGGAGTTTGGGG
>NC_056605.1:5265678-5310678 GCF_018340385.1 Cyprinus carpio
CAACGCACTTCGAATGTGGCTTATCATCTGAAACATGTAAGTAGTACATCCTTACAGGCCCGCTCTAACATTAACCTAAAAAAATTACGTTATTTGAGTGTTTGTGGGCCGTGGAAGCTGAACAGTCCTTTTTGGTCTAAAGATAAGAGTAAATACATATTTTGAATCTACTTTAATCTGTGTGCACTCACAATAACAACAAAACGTTGTTGCTTTTGTAAAAATAATGAAAGCAAACAGGCTTGCACTTTCTGCTGGTCTCGGTCTCTCAGGAGAGCTTGAGCCATTAAAAAATTTTTTTAAAAAACCAATCTGAAACTCATGCTTGCCTCACAGACATGAAAAAAAAAAATAGAAAGTGAAATGTCTACAGATTACTGATAACCGATTACTGATGAGTGCCAGTTTGTAAAAGTTGAAATTCTTTTAACTTGACGCCGCATCTTAAAAACATGGCGCTTTATGTGTAAGATGCCGCAAAAGATGCGATGACATGTAACAGGCATATATATATATAAATATATATATATATTGTATATATTGTTTTGGCGATGCTTACATGGACAAACGATTCTGCTTGAACAGCTCCTTACAACCTAAAGTGGATCTAAAGGTGCCCAGGCACCGCTTGCGTCATAATCCAGCCCTGTAAAAAGTTTTTTTCAGGAAAGGCGCTTTTTTTCTAGCTGAACAATTTGGTACACTGTACTGTGTTTGGGGAAAGTGCTACTGGTCTTAATTCAACAGAGAACTTTGTTTCTGAACTATTTTCTTATATTTACACAAAATGAGATCTCTTTGTGCTTTCCAACCCATTTTGCATGTTTCTCTATGCATGGATGATGAAATGCTCTACTAAATTCTGCCAAAAAAGTGCAGAGGGACACTGTGTGGATTACTGCAGTCCCACTCAACTAGAACTTCCAGTTGGATAGATTAACTAAAAAGTATTATCAGCCCGCATTTATGAACACATTTTTATGTCTTTCTTGAATCATTGGCTGAATTTGGCTCACTTTGCATTCTTGCTCTTATAATTTCTCTCATATATTTTAGAATGAATGACTCTTATGAGCTGGTTCTTTTAATGAATCACACAAAGGAGGGACTGGGTGAATGGGGTTTCCCCCACCGTCTGCATCTGTAATTGTGTCCTGATTTGACCCTAGAGGCGTTGGTTGATCTTCTGATCGCGGTGGGCATGTAGGGGTGTCGATCTACTCTCCACATTCTGACGAGGTGAATAGCTTATGTGAGCAAAAAAGACGGACAAAAGCCGGCTTGAGGAAGCAGATGCCACAGCCAGAGCTTACCTCACCAAGAGAGTGGTTTTCCTAAACCTAAACTCTCAAGACGCCTCTTCCATAATGTCCTGCTACAGTTCATGATACCTCCAAAAAACATTCAGCATGGACAGACACACAGGATGTTAATCAGCAATGCTTAAAGGAACTGTGATGATGATGTGATTGTGCGATGATTGTAAATACGGTAATTTCCAGTTCCCAATGTAAACAAAAATGGAATATTTGAGATGTTTTATGTAATAAACAGGTGTAAGAATCTATAGTCTGGCCCCACCAAGCTTCCACTCCACAATATGTTTGATTATGCCAACAGTTATGTTGGCATGATTTGTAGACACATTTGTAGACCATTTGGAATGATCGACATACTGAGCAAATGGTGACCAATTAATAAACATGGCGAAACAAAGGGGTGTCAGGAACTTAAATTACCATACAGACTACAGCTGTAAGGACAGGATTTCAACGCCATGTTAAATGAACGGTAGTAAACTCTAAGTGTATAAATTGTTTGAGCTTTGGATGTTGGTTTCCTTCCGACTCTGGTGAATAAGGTACTAGTGATCGCGGCGGTCGGGTTTTTTTCAATCCTTGGGGTCCTGCTTTATGAAATTATTTGGCTAGCCGCCCATAAATAAAGAGTAAATTTCTTCCCGCGGGTTATGAGTGACCTATTATAATTGACTATCAAACGCCCAGCTATTTCACTTCAGTACCGCATTTCACACCTGCGTCTTGTATAAAATGAGGATTAGAGCCTGTAGTCGGTGAAAGAAGTCTCATCCACAAACAGATGTACATAGATCTGCAGATATAAGGTATTTTATTGCACTTTAACAAAGTAATCTGAGCGGCCTATATATGTGCAATATTTTAAACAGGCCTCACTAATATTATATACTATATTAAAATATGCTTAATGCCACAGTTATGTTAGAATGCATCTCATTCTTGTTTCTGTGGCAGCTGATCAAGCTGTATGACCCGATGCATCAGTTCAATTCAACTTTACATATATGAACTTACCTGTTTTAAATACTTTATATTTAGCGTGTTAGTTTATGTCAATATTAGTGTTAAACTGATGGACTGCAATAAACATCTTCCTCGAGATCTTCAACATCCTCATCATTTTTTCTTAAGTTCACTATTTCCTGTGAGGAGAAAAAGTGACATTGTGTTTTAGATTCTCGCTCATTAGCTTGCTTATATAGGGCTTGTTCTGAATCAGGTGCAGCCATATTTTGGCCTTACCATGCCACTGTCTTTATTATATTAAGCCACATTAAGTTCTCTCTTTATAATGGTTTTCTTTTCAGAATATTTAGAAGAAGTCTGCTGCATTAAAAATGTGGCCAACCTTTCCAAGTTTCAAATATGCGGTAATAGTTAATTTGATATTCCTGCAGTATGTGCTATTATATGAGTTTTAAATGCGCAATATATAATTGTAAATGTATAAATGTGAGTCAACCAACCACAAGTGTTAGCACAAGTATGGCAGCTTCTAGCTGCTTATTCAAAAACTTTATTTAAAAACAATGTATTTCTGTGGTCTGTGCTCTTACAGATTATGTATAAATCGAATATGGTTTCTCTGAGCAGTGGTTTAGCATTTTGCATATTAAAGCACAGATTGACTCTGTTTGAATAGGCATGGTGGCGGGTGTAGACACAGAAGTAGCATACACTACTGTGATTGGCTAATAATTGTGTATGTTTGACAGCATACAGGCTTCACGAATGGATGCATGAACAGTACACATCACACAATCTGTAATAACAGACAAAGCAATAGTGATTACGTCATAAAAATTCACACTTACTCACACTTGTGTGTTGTGACGTACTGTCAGTTCAATAAAAGCCAGCACATCACGAATTTTAGTTTCAATCTTTCTGAAAATTATCAGTTTAATTGTGCCTTGTTTGTAAATGAATCAGCGGTAGATGAAAATGAACAATGGACCAAGTTCTTACTGGCTGGCGTTCTGAACTTCATTGAAAATAAAGTTATTGTTACCCGGCTCTTGTCATTAACCTACTACGTGTGAGGGCGTGGAGGCTGAACGAACCAGTGCTGTAGAAGCAGATGTTGGTCTTCTTCTTCTCTTGGTGAGGACTTATCCCACACTATTACATCATAGAGAGTCGAATCCACAAGCTGTCGTTTTGACAGACTGGTTTCAATATAAGCTGTTTTTTTTTTAAGACCTTAACAAAGCTTTGAGGATATTTTTTTTAAAGTACAATAACTCATATATCTAAAAAATCAAGGGAAATTTTGTTTTTTCAATTCATGACCCCTTTAACCGACCCCATAAAAATATTATGCAATACTCAGCGTTTAAATTTGATTTGGTTGGAAAAACATACACTTTTTTTTTTTTTTTTTACATTCATCTCTACATGAACAAATAATTGATTTTTTTTTTTTTTTTTTTTTTTTTAATTCAGGTCTACAATAATAAATAACAGGAAAATAAAAAATTTTGACTTCTCCTGTTCAACAATTAGAGTGCCTATGGAAAAACGCCAGAATTATTTGTTTGGATTTTTACTAATGGTCAACAGAATTAAATTCCTGTTTTTGTTTACCTTAAGATAACTGTGTTTGTGACACAATTCCTTTGATTGCTTTTTTGTATAAAATATATGCTCCATGTGTGTCGCAATGAGGTAGTATTCCTTAGTTAATGCATTAGTTAATATAACAGTGAACAGAGCTGCAATTATTAATCTTGATTATGTTAATATGAATATTTTAAACATTTTGTATATTAACATTACTTGTATTATGAACAAATGGGATTAAGAATTCACAATATTATATTTATAATTAACGTGTTGTTGTTAACTCTTCAGGTTACCCAGTCCGTAGGCTGTTAATGAACTTAACTATACTGTAAAGTGTTTCCAAAAGTCTATAGCTGTGACAAATATATAGACAGTTTCCATGTTTAAGTTAGGGTTAGATAGTAGATAATATATTAAGATGTCATAAACCATATATGAAACAGGAAGCAAAATGTATTAAATAGGAGGCTTGTTATTTGTATGTACAAAAGAGAATGCATGATGTAATAAACTGATGAGGCAACACATTATGATTACTCAAAGGTGAATAGAATATTGTTAATCATCTAACAAGGTCAAATGTGAAGGTCTGTGTAATTTACAGTCAATTGTAACCCGTGTCTCAGGTTAATGTAACTGATAACTAATTTAAGTAGTAAAGAATTAAAGCTGGGCTAATATCAGAAACTCTAGGTACGACTACGGAGCCTGAGATAGTGAAAGGTCAGCAGAGAACAGACAACACAAAACAGGTAAATTTGAGAAATGTATTAAACAAAATGAATGGTAGTTATTTACATTCCCTGCCTACCTAAGCCGGCTTCCTGAGTGCACAGTGCACAATAAACCCAAAAAAACAACCTCAAATAAAAAAAAAGAGTCCATAAAAGTTCTTGGTGTGTGTGTGTGTGTTTCTTGGAGTATGTATGTTCTTTTCACTACCCGGGTAGGTTTACGTGTGTTCTTATCTGTATTTTAAATGAAGGCACAGGATGATGATGGTTCCAAAGATGCCACGGCTGGCCACGCCAGGCTCTTGGTCCGATCACTTCTGCGGTTGGCTCGCCACTGACCACCAGGGTCAGATTCAGATGGTCTATCCCTTTCTTAAACCAATCGGAGGTATCTTTGAGAAGCTCGCTGTCATGCGGCTTAACTCTCTCTCACACAGCTTTCAACCAGTCCTTGTTTGCTTTCTTTCTAGCAGCGTCTTCACCGGAAGAAAGGCGTTGTTTTTTATTTAATAGTAAATCTGCTGGGGTTTACGCGCCACTCACAGGCAGAGTAAAGAGTTTGCACTCCAGTAACCTTGTGCGGGTTACACTCTCCCCCTCCTAACTTATGCACATCCCTGTGCATGGCAATATTCAAACTGTTATCACCGGAGGGGACAGAACAGGGGGATGAGCTGATGCATCACTCTCACTTATGATGTCGTTCCACACAGTGGTCAGCCCTTGAAAGAATGACTTCACCACTGTGACTAAGGGGGTTCCCAGTTCAGTGTAGTCCAGCCGCCTAGGTGGCTGACGATTCCTCACGGATCTCCTGACTAGGTCATCAGTATCTGCTTGTTCCTCCGTCTCAATCTCCTCTTCTCCTTCATTTTCAAGAACATTTGTCTCATCACATTCTGGCATGTTGGAGGGGACTGGAAGTTGTTCAGGACAGTCCTCATCCGACCCTTTCACAAGGTTGCCACTGTCAGATAAGTTTATCTCTCTTTTCACAGATTCACTTCCAGGTAGGTCTTCTATTTCCACAGGTTCATTTCCAGGTAAGTTCAGGTTCGGTGTTACTTTGTTGACTGGATCAACATCAGGTAGGCTACTCTCATTAGCTGGAACATCATCGGTCTCCTTGTTGAGGTTTGTCGTCAGATTTTCTTTAGAATGGCTTGGACCATGGTGTCTTGGAACATCTCGCGAGACAATATATCTGGTTACTTCTGGGACTTGTTCTTTTTGTGACCAGGTAACAGGAACGATATCACCCTCATCCGAGGACTGATCAACTTCTCTTGGGTCACTGCGAATGTTCTGGCGTGTCTTGCGGCGCTCGAGTGGTTTGGGTTGTTCTTCTGGTGTTACATGGAGGAACCCACATGGGAGTAAGAGGTCTCTATGCAGCGTGCGCCAGGGCCCTTCTCCGGTCTCTGGTTTTACTGTATAGACGGGGAGGTCTCCAGCTTTCCTCACTACCACATGGACGGTGGACTCCCATTTATCAGCAAGCTTGTGCTTTACACGAATGCGTACGTTCCTGACAAGTACTCTGTCTCCAATGTCAAGAGCAGAAGGAGTCACACGCTTGTCAAACCTTGTTTTGTTCTTTTCAGCTACCTTGGCACCACTCCTTGTAGCTATTTTGTAGCTCTCCTCGAGGTGGGATTTGAGGTGCTTTACATACTGGGAGTGTGACTTCTGTTGCTCTTTTTTGACAGGTAAGCCAAATGCAAGGTCGACTGGCAGGCGTGGCTGGTGTCCGAACATTAACTCATACGGGGTGAACCCAGTCACTTCACTTCTGGTACAATTGTACGCATGGACCAAAGGCTTCACAAAGTCCTTCCAGTGTGACTTATCCTGGTTTTCCAGAGTGCCAAGCATGTCTAACAGAGTGCGGTTAAAACGTTCCACCGGGTTGCCCCTTGGGTGGTACGGAGTTGTTCGAATTTTCTGTATGCCTGCAACTTCACACAGTTGTTTGATTAGCCGCGACTCAAAATCAGGACCATGGTCGCTGTGCAGTTTCTCTGGAATACCATAATGGATGATGAAATTGTCCCATAAGCACTTTGTAACCGTTAGAGCCTTTTGGTTTGGTGTTGGGATAGCCACTGCGTATTTTGTGAAGTGATCTGTGATCACAAGAATGTCCTTTGTGTTACTTCTGTCCGGTTCTATAGACAAGAAGTCCATGCAGACCAGTTCAAGCGGTCTTGTTGTCATGATGTTCACTAAAGGGGCTGCCCTCTCAGGTAAGGTTTTTCTGAGCACACACCTGTTACACGTCTTGACTTTCCTCTCAATGTCAGAGGCCATCCTAGGCCAGTAGAATCTGGCTCTGACCAAGTCCAGCATGCGGTCTTTTCCCATATGACCCATGTTGTCATGCAGGCTCATTAAGACCGTCTCACGAAGTTC
Source organism: Cyprinus carpio (assembly GCF_018340385.1). NCBI lineage: Eukaryota > Metazoa > Chordata > Actinopteri > Cypriniformes > Cyprinidae > Cyprinus > Cyprinus carpio. Next base: position 5,272,709 of record NC_056605.1, read on the forward strand.
TTCAGGTAAGACTAGCTGGTACTGTGTTTGGCCTTCTTCTTGGCGTGTTCTATAGAGGATGCCGTTCCGCAGTTCAAGCCTGGTCAACTCTCTCAACAACAGAGGTAGGTCTGGAAGCAAGGCTCTCACAGCGGGCGTGGTTTCTCGTCACGCTCAATCTGGGAGATGACATGTTTAATGCACTGGTCAGCTCTCTGTTTGTTTCTGAGATCTGCCTCTGAAAGGTGTGGGACGATGGGAAGCCCTCCAAACTCATCTTCCTGCTCAAAACTGTCAGGTACAGCATCCCCAGAGATGGCAAGGCTCTCGACAAGGGAGATGCTTCCATCTCTTCCCATTCCATCATTGGCACAATGACATCTCACAGATGGCTCGGACCACCCACTGATCCACAGCCTCAATGTTATCTGAATCTGATAGATGATGTTGTGTAAACTGGCAGATCCTGTCCCACTCTTTTTGAGATGAGGGGTCATCATGCAGGTCTCCATTCTGCTTTCCTGGCCGGTACTGGAGTTTAAAGGAGAAGGTAGAGAGAGCAGCTAACCACCTGTAGCTGGTTGCATCGAGTTTGGCTGAGGTAAGTATGTAGGTAAGGGGATTGCTGTCAGTGACTACTGTGAACTGATTGCCATAGAGGTAGTCACTGAACTTCTCCGTTACAGACCATTTCAGCGCTAAAAAGTCAAGCTTGTGAGCTGGATAACGGGACTCACTACGTGATAACCCTCTGCTTGCATAGGCGATGACATGCAGCTGTCCCTCCTGCTCCTGATATAAGGCCGCTCCGAGGCCGGTGGAACTTGCATCCGTGTGAAGGATGTAAGGGAGTGCAGGATTTGCGAAAGCCAGAACTGGGGACGTTGTCAACTTGTCGATGATCATCTCGAATGCCTGTTGGCAGGCGGGAGTCCAACGGTTCAGAAATGGTTCTTTGGGGTGATAGTATTGGCCACTCCTTTCCTTGGACTTTGGGTGCCTCCTTGGAGGTGGGTAGCCAGATGTTAAGTCATTCAGCGGTTTCATTATACTTGAATAGCCTTTAATGAACTTTCTATAATACCCACAGAATCCAAGGAAGGCTTTCAGCTCTTTTAGATGCTGAGGGACTGGCCAGGTCTTTAGCGCTGCAATCTTTTCCGGGTCGGTCTCTACTCCCTGCTCTGAGACCACATGCCCCAAGTACCGGACTGAGGACTGGAAGAATCTACATTTTTCCGGGGACAACTTGAGCCCATACTCCTTCAGGTGGTTGAGAACCTTGGTGAGTCTGGCTTCATGATCTTCTAAAGTTTTCAAGAAGACTATCAAGTCATCCAGGAAAACGACAACTTCCTTCAAGTTCATGTCTCCCATGCACTTTTCAATCAGTCTCTGGAAGGTACTTGGGGCGTTTGTCACTCCCTGAGGCATGCGATTAAACTCCCAGAAACCAAGTGGGCACACAAAGGCGGTCTTTGGCTTGTCAACCTCGTCGACTTCGATCTGATAGTAGCCAGACTTTAGATCGAGGACGCTGAACCACTTGGAACCGGAGAGTGCTGTGAAGGTGTCATCCATCCTCGGAAGTGCATAGGCGTCTTTCACCGTCTGCAGGTTCAGTTTCCTGTAGTCAGTACAAAGGCGTACCTGGCCATTCTTCTTCCTGACTACAACGATTGGAGAGGAGAATGGAGACTCACTTTCACGAATCACCCCAGCATCGAGAAGCTCTTGAAGATGTTGACGAACAGCTTCTACGTCGTGTGGGTGTATCGGCCGAGCTCTGAGTTTGAATGGTGTTTCATCGGACAGTTTGATGTGATGCTTGACTTTGTCTGTCCTTCCAAAGTCAGTGTCGTTCTGATCGAAGACCTCAGGCATGCTATTCAATTTTTGAGTAATTCTGTCTTTCCATTCTGGAGGGACCGGCGACTCACCAAAGTCAAAGGTTAGGTCAGCTGCCTTGGAGGGTTCTGGTTCAGATGGATTGGTCACGCTCTGTTTGTGAGACAGAATGACCTGCATTGCACTGAGCTCAGCAATCACACTCTTAGCTGGGATAATAATGTCGTGTTCCGACTCATTTGAGACCACAACTGGTAGTCTGCCTGGTAGATCAATGAGACAGGGCTTTACTAGCAGCCCTCCAGGCAGAGAAGAGGATGAAGGGTACTCCATGATAGCAGACCTTTCAGTATGGAACTCTTTAACTGATGCCACTCCCTCCAGAACAACTGTTCCTCCAGCTGGAATGAGTTTTCTGTCTCTGCCTTGCATCCTCACCAGTCCGATGTTACTGTCATGGCTTTGTTCCTGTCTCAGTTGAAGTACTTTCAGCACCATTCTGTAGCCGTTTGGGACAGGATGGTAGCTTGCTGGACTTTTCTCTCTGCGCATACCATTTGCTACATCAAGTGTGTTTGTACCAACAAGTATCTGGTACCCTGAAGTGCCGCTGTCTGGAACAACCAAGGCCAATGTTGGGACTTCATATTCAGCTCCAAGGAACTGTTTTGGGAAGGTGATTGTGACTTCAACATATCCAAGGTAGGGCACAGATTGACCATTGTCCCCTTCAACTTCCAGAAGGTTATAGAGTGGTTCGATCTGTTGCTCATGTAGGTATTATTCATAGAAGGACTTGGTGACTGTGGTTACTTGTGAACCTGTGTCAAGGAGACAGCTGAACTGTTTGCCTTGGATGGTAACTTGGCCTGTGCTTTTCGTGCCTATAAGTTTGTGCGGAACTATGAAGGGGTGTTTTCTAACATTAGATTGGTTCAAGGCAGCACTGAACTTGGGTTTAGTATCACTTTTATCCTTAGCTGGGCGTTGGTGAACTGCTCCAGCCTCAGTTTGCCCTGCAACTGAGACTCCATCTAAAAATCCCTATTGTCTGGTGAGGGTTCTCTAGCCTCCCAGAGGCGCCGCTTTTCTTTCAATTGATCTCTTTTTTAATTGACGAGAGTGGGGTTTGGATTGTTACTGCAAGCTGAGGAAATGTGACCGTCCTCACTGCAGTTGAAACAATACCAAGGTCTCAGCTGGGTGCTTGTCTTTGAGTTGGTAGATTTCCAGCTTGGTGCTCTGGGGTCAAGTTTAGATACTGGCCCACCTGATTGATGCTCAGGGTTCCCCTTTGGGACCTTCTTGGCTTTCTTAGACATCAGTGTGGTGAGCTGGCTCTGCAGAGATGCCACCTGCTGTTTAAGCTCTGTCAATGGGTCGGACTCAGGCTGGAATGCTGCTTGTTGACTGCAGACGCATGCACTCTGAGAACTTGCAATAGCCCGCTGCCGGTGTGAGCCAAGGTGCTTCTTCATATGTGTGGTTTTAGCTGCCTGCCTATCCTCCTCAGTGCGGATTTATAACAGGAGCTCTGAAAATGCTGGTGGGTGACTTTTCTTTTCTTCGAGGTTGAGGTCAGAGAGCAAAGGGTTGTCCCAACACCCGCGACAAAACTGTTTGAGAATGTGTCTATCTGCTTCTCCAGCAGCAGCTCCTCCTCTCTTTAAAGCAAGGTTCAGGGCAGCTTGAAGGCGGCAGAGGTAAGTAGAGGCCTTTTCACCAGGATCCTGAAGAGTATTCATAAACTGGGCGAAAAGCTCCTCACCGTCCTCAACGGTTCCAAAGGCTGCGTCCAGCAGTTGAAGGTAGGTTTCAGGAGTAGCTTCAGGGCTTAGTCTTTTGACAATATCTGCTGCAGGGGAGAGCAAACTTTCAAAGATTTTCCGTGATTTCTGAAGATTAGACAGGATGGGGTCTTTCCTGAGAAGCTCAACATGTGAACGCCATGTGTCGTAGTCTGTCTCACTATTGGGTCTGGGGAGCTTGCCTGAGAATGAATGAAGCTTGATGGGAAAGTGTGAATGTGTGTTAAATTCATCTCTCCTCACAATGTGCTCAACAATGACCTTTTGAATTTCAGGTGGATTCAGGTCACTCTCCACAACAGACAGACTTCGCTTCACATGAGCTGGTGGGGATGGCTCAGCACCACTATTAATTAACCTTTCCAGAGAAGAATCTGGGAGCAGCTGGGGGTGTGGGGGTTCAAATGTGTCAAGAGACGTGTTGAGCTGTCTTGCTCCAAACTCATTATCACCACTGCCATCAGTCTCGATTGTCTCACTGATCTCTGACGTCATGTCTTTCAGCACCTCTTCGAAGCCTCGTCCACTTAGTTTCGCTAATTTCTTTATCTCATCAAGGTAGGCTTTGGTAACACTGCAGCCAATTTTAGTTGTGTACACACTTGCCAGAGCTTGAACGTAGTATTTTACATCTGGATTGTCCTTAAGTTTGTGTGTGTAGGGCAGAAGAGGGGCTAAGGCTTAAATAGCAATGCCATCTTGATACTCAATAATCAGGTTTTTATAAAACTCTGAGTTAATGTCAGTAACTGGGACAAGTCTCATGGAGCCATACTTCTTAAGGAAGTCTATGATCTCCTCATCTTCTAGTGATTCAAGCAAACCACTCACCATTACTGCATTGGGGACTTTAATACCTGAGCTCGTTATGAACTCCATGTTTGGTAAAGAGTGATCTATAAACGTGACAAATAACTTACACACTTGAAAATAGTTTCACACCATGTAATGTGGTTCACTGCTAACACATAACCAGACTCCTGGCTGGCTCGCCACTTGTAACCCGTGTCTCAGGTTAATGTAACTGATAACTAATTTAAGTAGTAAAGAATTAAAGCTGGGCTAATATCAGAAACTCTAGGTACGACTAAGGAGCCTGAAATAGTGAAAGGTCAGCAGAGAACAGACAACACAAAACAGGTAAATTTGAGAAATGTATTAAACAAAATGAATGGTAGTTATTTACATTCCCTGCCTACCTAAGCCGGCTTCCTGAGTGCACAGTGCACAATAAACCCAAAATAAACAACCTCAAATAAAAAAAGAGAGTCCATAAAAGTTCTTGGTGTGTGTGTGTGTGTGTTTCTTGGAGTATGTATGTTCTTTTCGCTACCCGGGTAGGTTTACATGTGTTCTTATCTGTATTTTAAATGAAGGCACAGGATGATGATGGTTCCAAAGATGCCACGGCTGGCCACACCAGGCTCTTGGTCCGATCACTTCTGCGGTTGGCTCGCCACTGACCACCAGGGTCAGATTCAGATGGTCTATCCCTTTCTTAAACCAATCGGAGGTATCTTGAGAAGCTCGCTGTCATGCGTCTTAACTCTCTCTCACACAGCTTTCAACCAGTCCTTGTTGCTTTCTAGCAGCGTCTTCACCGGAAGAAAGGCGTGTTTTTTATTTAATAGTAAATCTGCTGGGGTTTACGCGCCACTCACAGGCAGAGTAAAGAGTTGCACTCCAGTAACCTTGTGCGGGTTACACAATGGTATACGAGCAACCAGTTGGAGCAGGAGAAATGGCCAGGAATTGAGATCTAAATGACTTTGCAAAATACCACAGGACACCTTCAATCCATAACTCGGCGGTCAGTGCTGTTTTGGCAGTGCAAAGAGGACCAACAGCATATTGGACACAGAAGACATGGGCTACTGCTGCTGCAGAGGAAGGAGTTGCTGCTACAGGAGACTATCATCAAACAGGAAATAAAGATATGTGGGTTGAAACCACAACTGGTGCTGAATGGATTATCAAAGACCAGTGTATATGTGCACACAGATACTGGAAACCCTATTGAGGGTCTATTTGGTCATGATCTGTGTAGCTAACTGTATTTTTGTATGCTAACTATATATACTGGACTCTGTTCTTGATGGCACCACTGCTTAGACACTTGTGTCTTTTGTGTGGTAGATCCAGCAGTATGAGATGAAGGGGGAGAAGAGAGGAGTCTGTCTGATCATCAACAACTGTGACTTTGACAACTGTGGACTACGGAACAGAGACGGAACAGACATTGACAAAAGTTAGTGTATAAAACAAAGACTTTTTGTAAATCCCTAATTGGGAAATTTAATGGAAAAAAAACACATCCAAAACCACCTCAGTGAGGAAAAAAATGCACTAATGCACACTTTTGCACTGCAGAGAAATCTGCCCAACCAGTTAGAGTCATGCTTATGGTCACGTGCACAAAGCCGTTGCTGTTACATAATACTTGTGTCCATTTTTGTCCACACAGAAAGTCTGGAGGTTGTGTTCCAGTGGTTGGGCTTTGAGGTCCTGACTGAACGGAACTGTGATCGCCATCAGATTCTGCAGGTGCTGAGGGACCTGGCTGCTCGTGACCACACGTCAGCGGATTGCGTGGTGTGCTGTGTGCTGAGCCACGGAAAAATAAAAGGCATTGTCGGGGTTGATGGACAGATTGTCACCTATAGGGAGCTGATAGAGACCCTGAGTCCAAGTCAATGTCCCACTCTCTTCGAAAAACCCAAACTGTTCTTCATTCAGGCCTGTAGGGGTACCGACGATCAGCCAGCAGCATTTCCTCAAATTTTCCCAGATGATGAAGTCATGCCAGTCAGCGATTCAGCTGTACCCAGAGACTCCATACCTAAGATGGCAGACTACCTATTAGCCATGTCCACTGTACCGCATTACGTCTCATACAGGGAAAAAGACCATGGAACCTGGTTTATACAGTCCCTCTGCCACAACTTGAAACTGCTGGTGCCAAGGTGAGCAAGTCTTTCTATCAGGTTTTCCTCACTGGGGGGTGAAAATGAGACTTTGAGGGACTGTTGCGTAGTCTGTGATGGACAGATTATTGATAGCTGGTCTGTGTGGTACTGTAATTACAGTACATCAGTCAGGACATGCAAATGTTCATTCAACGACCTCAAATGTGGCTTATCATCTGAAACATGTAAGTAGTAACATCCTTACATGGCCTCTCGCTCTAACATTAACCTAAAAAATATTTACGTTATTTGAGTGTTTGTGTGGCGCGTGGAAGCTGAACAGTCCTTTTTGGTCCTAAAGATAAGTAATACATCTTTTGAATCTACTTTAATCTGTGTGCACTCATAATAACAACAAAACGTTGTGCTTTTGTAAAATAATGAAAGCAAACAGGCTGCACTTTCTGCTGTCTCGGTCTCTGTGAGCTTGAGCGCATTAAAAAAATGTTTTAAAAACCAATCTGAAACTTCATGCTTGCCTCACAGACATGAAAAAAAAATAGAAAGTGAAATGTCTACAGATTACTGATAACTGACATTGATGTGCGGCGCTGTTTGTAAAAGTTTAAATTCTTTTAACTTGACGCGGCATCTTAAAAACATGGCGCTTATGTGTAAGATGCTGCAAAAGATGCGAGATGCGCATGTAACAGGCATATATATATATATATATATATATATATGTATATATATATATATATATTGTTTGCGCATGTTTACATAGAAACAATGTGAAAGTAGCACAATGAAATGGACAAACGCATTCTGTTTGAACAGCTCCTTACAACCTAAAGTGGATCTAAAGGTGCCCAGGGCACCGCTGTGTCATAATCCAGCCCTGTAAAAGTTTTTTCAGAAAGGCGTTTTTTTCAGCTGAACAATTTGGTACACTGTACTGTGTTTGGGGAAAGTGCGCCGTCTTACTCAACAGAGAACTTTCTGAACTATTTCCTTATATTTACACAAATGAATCTCTTTGTACTGTATTTGCATGTTTCTCTATGCATGGATGATGAAATGCTCTACTAAATTTGCCAAAAAGTGCAGAGGACACTGTGTGGATTACTGCAGTCCACTCAACTAGAACTTCCAGTTGGATAGATTAACTAAAAGTATTTTCAGCCACATTTATGAACACATTTTTATGTCTTTCTTTAATCATTGGCTGAATTTGGCTCACTAGCATTCTGCTCTTATAATTTCTGTCATATATTTTAGAATGAATGACTCTTATGAGCTGTTCTTTTTAATGAATCACACAAAGGAGGGACTGGGTGAATGGGGTTTCCCCCCTGTCTGCATCTGTAATTGTGTCCTGATTTGACCCTAGAGGTTGGTTGGATCTCTGATCGTGTGTCTCTGTCTTATGTGCATGTAGGGGTGTCGATCTACTCTCCATTCTGACGCAGGTGAATAGCGATTGGAGCAAAAAGACGGACAAAAGCGGTTTGAGGAAGCAGATGCCACAGCCAGAGTTCACCCTCACCAAGAGAAAACTCGCACGCCCCTTCCATAATGTCCTGCTACAGTTCATGATACCTCTCAAACACATCAGCATGGACAGACACACAGATGTTCATCAGCAATGTTTACATGACCTGTGATGTGATGATTATGTGATGATTGTAAATCATCTTCCGTAACAAACAGAATATTTTAGATGTTTTATGTAATAAACAGTGTAAGAAACTATAGTCTGCTCCGGCCCAGCTTCCACTCCACAATATGTTTTATCATGCCAACAGTTATGTTGTTTGTAGACCATTTGGGATGATCACATCCTGAGCAAATGGTGACCAATTAATAAACACTGAGAAACAAAGGGGTGTCAGAAGTTAATTAACATACAGACTACAGCTGTAAGGACAGGAGCAACTCCATTTACATGAAGGGTAGTAAACTCTAAGTGTATAAATTGTTTGAGCTTTGGATGTTGGTGGTTCCTTCCGACTCTGCTGAACCCAAGGTACTACATGTACTTTGTCACTGCTATGCTGCAATAAACATCTTCTTCGAGATCTTCAACATCCTCATCATTTTTTCTCACATTGCTGAGCCACCAAGCGGGGGGGATTTCCAAAAAGCAGGGAAAGGTAAGAAAAGCGGTCTTTTTGCTGGTTTTGTCAGGAAACCCCCTCGTTTTAAAAAATCTAGAAAATAAATTATAAGGATAGAAGAGAATTTAGTTTATTCAGTATTAGCAGGAGGAGTTCTTAAGCCTATTCTGTACAATTCTGTTTAAAATTCTAACGGAACTGAATTAACCCGTCATAGTGTGGTAGCATAGTTGTATTGGAATTGTTGTTTCTAAAGTAACTGAAGCAAAGTGCTTAAGTCAGAGTTTCTAAAGTAACTGAAAAGGGTTGTTGGTATGTTAAAGTAATTGAAGCAGAGTTGTATTAGACCTATTGTTTCTAAAGCAACTAAAACAGAGTTGAAAGTTTCTAACGTAATTGAAACAGAGTTAGTTGTTGTGATAATTCTGATGAAATTCTAAAGTAAATGAATCGACCCGATGCAGTGTGGTCACAGAGTTATTTCATAACTGTTGTGTTTATAGTGTAGTGAGTCCGACGCACCGTGACTCTGTGAAGTTTAAAGCCTGAAAACCGTGTTGATTTGCTGACGTACTATGGCTAAGTAAACTGTTTTAAAAATATAACATAAACCCCAAAGTAATGTGGTTTTGTCCTGTGAAAGTGTTACATTTTTAACAGTTTAGTGTAGTGAAGTGTAAGGCCCGAAGGAGTGTGGCCGTGTCCAGAGAAGTGAAAAATTTGGTTTAGCGTATAGTGTGGCTGTTGTATTCATTTGCATCCAAAGCACAGGAGCTGTGAATAATTAGACTAACAGGTATCTTAAAGTAACTAGATAATGTTCAGTCAGTGAAGGAATGAAGCCTATTGAATTGCTGAAGACAGTTTAATAAATGCCTAAAAACAAAGAGGGAAAAGTTGCTAATGCACTTCAAGCTCTTTTTGCCAAATACAAGGTAACTAAGAAAAGTTTAGAAGAAATGAAAATTGAAAACAAGTTGCGAAATTCTCAAGTCAGTGGCTATGTCATATCATTGAGAAATTGTGAGGCTGAAGAGGTCGTTTTGAAGGAACAGTTAGTCTGAAACAGAGAGGGAAACATTTAGATGTTTGTATGAAGGGACGGCTAGACAGTTGGTACATGCCCAATCCAAATCTGAATATGATGACAAGAACTGCAAGGAAGCTTTTAGTCAACGACATAATTATTCAGACGATTCTGTGAGATTCCCAATAGCACCAGTGCAAACAAGACAGAATGGAAATGAGAGAGTTCTTGATCACAGAAATGAAAATGGCCAAGCTGTTAGACAACTGTCTTTTATGGACTTGTCAAAGTCTTGTTACAGCAGTGGGTACTTTTGACCCTGATAACATGGATCCTGTAGAGTTTTTGTCAAAACTGGAGAAGGCAGTGGATGTTTATAGTGCGTCAGACGAAGATGCTTGTAGACTTCTTATGATCTGCATCCCTCGCTCATTAACTAGTGCTCTCTCACCAGAAGTTTGTGACAAAAGAGCAGACAAAGGTGCAAGGAGAGACGCTCTACTTAAACTTGCTGAGACTAATTTGGTTAACTTGAGAAAGACAACTGAGGTGATAATGCAAATTCGAGAGCATCATAGCGTGTCAGACGAAGATGAAATGTGTTAACAGCATTGATATTTAAATACAATTTATGAGAAATGATTTAATTGCATTCTGTAATAAAATTTCTGTAACTGATGTTTTAAATGTGAAAAGATTCTTGTGGGGAAAGGGGGGTGGGCAACCACTTATTTTTGATTTTTTTTTTTTTTTTTTTTTTTTTTTTCAGGTGTAAACATTGAGATGTTTGTTTGAAAGGTATAACCTCCTGGAGAGTGATGATCCGTCCATTTGAAGGACAAGAAGTCCAGCAGAACTAGTGGAGCCAGGGGACTTCCACAGGAAAAAGGACTTCTTAAAGAACAGCGTGATCATCAGAACTGGACATCCAGAGATTTCCAGACCTACAAGATTCAGAACTCCAAGCCTAAAAGATCTAGAACCCCTGAGACCCACCATGGCATGGATGGACCTGACGGAACTTCACAAACTACAACAACAGCAATGACTGCTTCTTCGAGAAGGACTTTTCCAAATTGAAATGAATGGACAATGGAAAAGAGAAAAAAGAGATCAAACCATTTTCAGAGACTGTGGACAGCAGTCTTATCACCGAGATGGAAAACAAGAAATGAGAAATGCACAAAGACAGACTCTGTGTACATGACACCAGAAAGAGACAAACATATGCAAACTGTAAATGCAGAACACTGTCTACTGAATGCACACATGAGGACAAAGGACTTCCACACTGAGAGAATGGGCACAATGCAAGAGACAAAATGAAACACACACACACACACACACACACACACACACACACACACACACACACACACACACACTGTGTTGCCTGTTGATTGATGTTTTTGCTCCTTTGGCCCTTGGCTATGTTTGTACTGTCATAATGTTTAGTACATTTAGAAAATCCCTTTTGCTATGATGGTTCTCAAGTTATGGTTCATGAGATCTTTAACATCCTCATCATTTTTTCTTACAACAAGTAGTTGTTTTAAAATCATCGTGGCAATAATACACAGTGTGCACAAGCCTCAGATGAGCACAATACAATCTATGCAGTTTACATTAAACTTGAATGGATTTTTCATGCTGTCCTTAGGCAGGACACGAGCACATATTGCACACACGGGGATGTGTTGAATAGATCTGACAGCTACTGTACATACAAATAGAATAAATGTCTTGTTTTTGTTGACTTTCTTTCGTAAGGATCTGTTCACAAGTTTTCAGTAACGTGTTTTGTTACAGGTCACAGATGGATGATATAGTCTTATTGTTTAATACAGGACATTGTTTAATCCTGCACAATCATGAAGTGTAAATAGAATATTAAATCACCCCAAAACAATGCTGTTTATGTTTCTGCTGGGGAAAAGGCTATGATTGCACTTGTGTGTATCTGTCCGAGAGGCGCAATGCTCTTATATTTGATGATAAAAGCACTTTTGTGAGCTGCTCTGCGTAGTTTCCACACAAGAGGGGACTGTTGCAACTAGCAGTTTATTGGCCTGTTACTGCTGTTTATTGCCCTCTGCACTCAAAACAAATACAATTAAAATTGTATGGTGTCCTAGGCCTACTTATAATTCATGAGATATTTAATTGGAGTAATCAGAGCTGGGTAGTAACTGATTACATGTAATCAGGATTAAATAATCAGATTGGAAAAAATAAAAGAGTACTTGTGATTTGATTAAACTGCATTTAATCATAATCAGACTACAGTTACTTTTTTTATTGATTACATATTATTCACATAATAGCAATACATTGTTCATCATTCATTGATTCTCCCGGATTCCTTATTTTCATTTTTTACATTTTCATTTCTAAAGTAGTCTACCATTTATTTACACTCAGAAAGTCTTCCAGTTTTGTCGACATTCACACTAAGACCAGCCACTAGTCAGGTGTCTACACAGCATTACAAAAAATAAATCATTTCAGGTTGAAGAAGTGTTTCAACACTGCATCATACTGACAAACGCATTCATTTTTATTTGAATTATCACTTTTAATAGTTATTTAACCATATCAGCCTACTGTCTTTGCAAGGCTTTTGTCTTTCAAACACATTAAAATGGACAAATTTACTAAATTTTTTTCATGTAATGCATGGATTCTCATGGATTTTGTCATTGAAATTCTTTCACCTAATATATTTACTTGAACCCCCCTGAGATTTTAAAATAAATATTGTATTAATTAAATTAAGTATCTGACATTGGTTAATAATCACATTACATCATGTTGTTAAATAACATATTTTCTTACTTTTTGTATTTTTATATCAATATGGTACAAGATTTTCCTACTTAAATTTGATAAATTTCAAAAGTAAACTAAAAGTAATCAAAAAGTATTTACTGTACTTCATTCAAAGACAGCTGACCAATGACCATTTGAGAGATTTTGTTTTATTTAATGTTTAAGTGTGACAGTCTGTATGATGTTAGCCAACTAGTGCAATGAGAATCTTCATTTTATTGTGCCAAAATAAATAAACCTTAAATCAGAATTGGATGCAACCATAGACTGTTAAAAAAAAAGGTACAACCAATCCCAAAAGCGTACGAATGGTGGAGCCAGAGATCGTCTTATCAAAAGAGGACATGCCAGACTCATGACATGACTGGCTGTCAAAACCACAGATATACACATCTATGTTCAGAATGATCAAGATAGCAGAGAAGTCAAAGGGGTGTGCCTTAAAATTAACCACACGTGTCGCAATATCACCCCGGACTTCTACTTGTTATGCACTCTAAAATGAACACGTCCTGCCAAAACCTGTTAAAGATCAACGGACAGTCAGTCTATATACTGTGGACAAAAGCAGTGTATTCAGCGTGCTGACGTGTCTCCTTTATTGACTTTCATTCAAGAGAAACACATTATATTCTCCGCAGCGTTACACATCATCACAGAGGCTTTCGCTTGTAGGAGGGGCTTGGCGCAGCACTGCTTGTAAGGCGGGGCTTATAGTCAGAATACTCGAATACTATTGGCCAGTGCTCTTGCCAATCCACAGAAGCGGCATACTCCAGCAATAATGGCCGATTTTCAGTAAGGAGCTCTTTATATTTTGACCTACAAGCTCTTTTTCTTTACTTTTACCCACACTAGTTTAATAACTGTTGTATGTAAACACGCACGTGTCTGTTTAATGTAACCTCTGCAGCGGTTCATTCTGAGATGGATGGCAGATCGTTTATTAAATACACTTATAGTCAGAAAGGATGTATTGTTTGTTGTAAATATGTATTTTGATTGTGTTTTGGGCTGTATTTGACCTCGCGGACCGTATCTGTGGCTCGCGCTTATCTAGCATGTTTGCATTATGTTCCATTATTATCCTGACACGCTGTTTTCGTCTCAGAGTCACAAAGGCTCCCCAGCGCTGTCAGGAGAAGACACCAGTGCAGATCCTGCACGAGCATGGCATTAAAACGGGCAGCGCGCCTGTGTACGAGCTCATCCAGGCTGATGGAGACACGCACGAGCCCTGCTTCATGTTCACTGTCACCATAGGAGACTTCACATGCAATGGTCTGATTTACATACATATTTATCTATTTAAATAACACCTAGTAAGAGTATAAATCATATAAAGTGCACACTAGTATTCTAATAGACCATATTTTGTTCTTAAAGGTCGAGGATCCACTAAAAAGGCTGCTAAACATGAAGCCGCAGAAGCCGCTTTGAAATTATTGAAGCGAGACGCCCAGCTAAAGTAAAATCCACGCTGTAGATGTGATGTGAATTATTATTATAGATCATTTCCTATAGTCATCCATGTCTTCTGAATCCTTCGCAGTGATCAGAGAGATGGTCTTTCTCCCGAAGCCGATGACACATCCAATCCTGTCGGAGTACTGCAGGTACAGCTGACCCATATGTTTTGTTTCTTATGCACAGATGGTGTTAAAAAAAAAAAGCTTATTTATCAGGCTAGACCTGCCAATGTGCATGTGCAGAACTAAGAGCGTGTCTCAAAACAATCATGCTGCATCTGAAATCAAGTACTTACTTTCATACTATATAGCCTCCTGAGACCCTGCATCCTCATATGAGGACATTATATTTTAGTGAATTTCTCTGAGACTACACATGCCACCTTTAGGTCTGGATGTCCCGTACAGAGCTCATTCAGGGCTTTACAGAGATACTAAATGTTTGGATGTTTCACCATGACCACTCCCTCTCCTCGGCCATTAAAAATTTCTGATATTAATTTAGTGACATTATGATAATATTTTGTAACTATCATTTAAATCTGACTTATTTTTTAAACTGTGTGTCATAAATCAGCATCTCAGGAAAATGTTCTGGGGTTTCAAATCAAAATATGACTTTCTGTTACGAAACAGGATGTTGATTTCATACATGTCCTCATATGAGGACACCGGGACTAAAATCATGTTTAATAGGGAAAGAAATTATATTTCAATATCCCTATGAAATATTATGAAAATTTTGTCAATTATTTCTCCCGTTATTACACCTCTTTTTTTCATTATGTTGCCCCAAAAACACAATAATATGCAAATTAGATTTAGTTTATAGATACATTATATATAATTATATATGGCCATTTTACACACATTTTGCACACATAAAGAAAATTGGTAAATCAAATCATTCTGTTATAACATAGTTGAGAATTATTTTTATACAAAGTTTGGTAAAAGAAAAAAAAGAAAATCAGTTGTTTTTGTCTATGCATGTCTTTTTATTTTTATTTTTTAATTGAGTACTAATGTCCTCTACCAAGGACGTAGTATAACTTATGAATGAAATATCATTTTTAATTTTTTTTATTATTATTATTATTATTATTATTATTAATGCTCTAAACAATGTAATAACATGAAAAAAATAAAAAAATTTTCCTAAAATGTTTTGCTGGGTCTCAAGTGGATAGTATGTGAGTAGCATGTCTGAATTCATATGGTGTGTACTTATGCACTATTCTGTGATGTTTTGTAGTATAAATAGAGCGAGTAGTGTGTTTTCCAAATAGACAAAGTGCACTATTGCACTTAAATAACCAGAAAAAACTTGAATGTTGGACACGTTGTGCACTCAGCTGTTGAAACTTTAAATACGTCGTGGAGGAGGAGGGGTCAAGCTCTGATGATGAATGACAGAATAACCTGATAAAATTCACACACTACACAGCTGAGTACATAGTGTATGAGTACAATTATGCTGATATGTCTTGCCGTTAAGACGAACAATATGTGGGTCCGTCTGAGAGCCTGTGTGTGTTTGAATGCTGCTGTGTTGTGTCAGGAGCTGGCCATGCAGAGAGTGTGGTGTCTGCCGGAGTATGTGGTGTGTTTGGGGAATGGGAATGATTTTTTGAAGGAGTTCTCCGTCACCTGCCGTCTGGAAGGACTGGAGGAGTCAGGTGTGTTAGCTGCTCTCTCATACCGTGACGTCTCGCCGCGCTCCGAGCGCTCAGCTACTGATGCTCTGTGACGTGCTTTTGCTCCTCAGGCTCCGGCAGCTCCAAAAAGCTGGCCAGGCGTGCAGCAGCCGAACGCATGCTGGGGAAACTGCAGAGCCTGTCCGGATCTCCTGAGATCACGTGGGTGAGTGACGCTCTGGGATTCTTTCACCAAAAACGTCTAGATCCATCAGAGTTCTTAATAAGAAGCGCACCTTCTGAAAGATGCATTTACATTCAGATGTTAGTTCACACAAACATTCCTGAGAGCCTTCAGATGAGTGCAACAGAAACGACGAATACGCTTTATTTTCGGACATTGGAAAAGAAACAGCTAGACAGTGTTTCTGCACTGTAAACTCTTTATTTGAACCGGAAAATGTTTGAGATTACCTTATTAGGGGTTAACATTTTTTAACTAATTAATTGCACATATTTCTCTAATTAATTGTTATGAATCACACCTAACATTAAAGGAATAGTTCACCCATTACGATAAGAGTGCCCTACTGATCCAGGGACAGTAATTTAAAATAATTGAAAAATAATATAATAATGTTGTTTGGTCTATAATACTGTAGACGCAGCCAGTTTTGCTCATTGAAATAATTATTCATGATAACATAAATATATTTATATATAACTTTCTTATTGTATTGGAGTCTTACACACATACAGTTAATCTGAGTCGTGCATTAATTTGAGTGCTGACAGATATTATGGGAGTGGCTTGATGGAGCGCAGGAGATGCAGATAACATGATCCTGACCCTTTTCAAAGATAAATACAGCATTAAAGCCTGTACAAATACTAGAAATCGTGAATATAAATATTTGGGAATCATGTAAAATATATATATATATATATATATATATATATATATATATACATTTATGTATTTTTTTTCGCTTGGCTATTTCCTTCTAATAGTCCAGAAATTCGTCAGGTGTCTTTTTTTAATTATATGATGTCATTTTGTTGCTGTTTTGCCGCCAGCCAATCGCTGTATTGCTGATCGTGGTCCCGAGTGTCGATACATCTGCCCTTTTCGGGGAACACAAGAACATGCAGGACTCTTAGACAACTTAATCCAGATATTTTAATCAAATCCGCAAATTCGTTTGAGGAACCAAATTAGCTCAGCTCAGGTCAGTTATCACGATTAGAAGATCTGGCATCTTTCAAATCATCTCTGATTTATTAAGAAAGGTACGAAGAACAGGCCCCAGATTTTGAGAAAAGATATTTGCATAGCGACTTCAGGAAGTAAAAATGCATTACACAGCTAATATTAAGTGCGTATATTGGTATGTAATTTTCGCAGCCCTAATAAAAGATATAAATAGTTGTCTCACAATAAATATTAAAGTGGTTTATGTTTATTTCACTCGTTGTTTAGGGATTCAATTTGTCACATTGACATCAAATATTTTCATAAAGTACCCCCTGAGATTTCAGTTTTATTTTATTTCAATTAATTAGCAGTTCTGTTTATTTTAATTTTACCTTTGTATGTTTTAATTAGTGTTAGCTTTTCATCACCTTTGCGAACCCCGTTTGGTAAACCCTGGCTCAGATGATTATTGTTGTACACAATTCATGTATTAAGCATAATGCTTGTCTTTATGATGAATTTTCATAGTTTAAGTCTGGGCACGGGACAAGGACAAAACCTACACCGAATAAAATCTGCACATTAAAGTTTCAAAAGTATTTAAGCCATGATAAAAAGTTCCCAGGGTAGTTATATGACCTTCGTGTAACAAAAATAAAAATCATCCCCTGAAAAATAAAAGAGCCTGAAGTTGACCCTTAAATGAGTTGTGCTCTTATGCCATCGCATCAGTTTTTCAGCATGAGGAATGGTTTTGGAGTTGAATCACGGCTGAATGAGTCTCCGTCGAGTCCTGAGGTGTTCAGTCAGGTCAGATGTGCTCATATTTTATCCCCAGAGCCCACCGTCTCGCGTGTATGTGGAAAGCTTACGGCAGTCCACGGGGGAGAAGATTTCCCTCCTGAGGAGGACGCCGCTCAGCATCCTGAACACAGACTACATTCAGATGCTGCTGGAGATCTCTCTGGAGCTGGGCTTTCAGGTCACATACGTAGACATCGGTTGGTTCTCCTTTCTCACTTTGTGTCTTTTTGTGTTATCAGAGCTGGATATGTTTGATATTTGTGACTCTGGAGCACAAAAGCAGTCTTAAGTCGCACGTGTATATTTGTAGCAATAGCCAACAATACACTGTATGAGTCCAAATGATAGATTTTTCTTTTATGCCAAAAATCATTAGGATATTAATTAAAGATCATGTTCCATGAAGATATTTGGTAAATTTCCTAGCATAAATATCAAAACTTAATTTATGATTAGTAATATGCATTGCTAAGAAATTAATTTGTAGAAATTTAAAGGCGATTTTCTAAGCATTTATATATATTCTTTTTTTTTTGCATCCTCAGATTCCAGATTTTCAAGTAGTTGTATCTCAGCCAAATATTGTCCTATATTTCTTGCTTTTAGATGATGTGTAATTTCCCTTATGCCTGGTTTTGAGGTCCAGGGTCACTTATGTGTGTGTGTGTGTGTGTGTGTGTGTGTGTGTGTGTGTGTGTGTGTGTGTGTGTGTGTGTGTGTGTGTGTGTGCGTGCGTGTGTGTGTTTTGCAGACGAGCTGACAGTGAACGGTCAGTACCAGTGTTTAGTCGAACTGTCCACCCGGCCGGTGACGGTGTGCCACGGCACAGGGATGACCAGCAGTAACGCCCACAACACCGCAGCACATAACGCCCTGCAGTACATCAAGATGGTCGCTAGTAAACTCTGACAGCAGGTCTGGGATCAGTGTGCACATGAATTCTGACCTGCACCTCCTGATCCCACACTAGCACTGCAGCCGATGGACACCTTCTGCTGTAAGAGACCCGACTCTATGCAGTAAATAAATCCATTTCTGGGTTACCACATTGAGTTTGTTCTTGGATGTTGCAAAGCACTACATTTACAGGCATATCCATATTTACACTGAACCTCTATCTGGATTCAGTCAGATGTTTCTGTGTTTGTCACTGAAACCTGATCAGAGTCTGCATTTTAAACATCATATTACGAATATTTAGAGCGTCTGCAAAACTGCAAACACATTATCTCAGTTTGAAATGAAACAAACTTTTGCATATCGCTTCATTAACACAGTTCTCTACATTAGATACATTGTTTAAAACTAACGGCACTTGTTTCGTTTGGGAAACACTGCCTTTATAATGCTACGCTTATTTACTGATCAACATTTATACACAATTTGTTCACTTAGAAATCAAAACTCAATGATTTGAGGAAGACGTTAATTGTTTTTACCTGCTTGCATTTCATTTAATAGTGTAAATATACTTAATTTGATCACTTTGTTTCTCAAACAAAGAAAAAAACAAAACAAAAACTCTTTGAGTTTTGGTTTCTTATGAATTATAGTACATTGTCAATATATTCTGAATATGCATAGAAGTCAAGCAAGTCACCTTAATTTCTATAACACTTTATACAGTTCAGATTGTTTCAAAGCAGTGGTAACAAATTCCAGTTCAGCTGTAAAGCAGCTCTAACAAGCCAGTCGTTATACAGATCCGTTCAGTTCAGTTCAATAACTGTAACGTTCATCAACTGCATGCACACTGTATATACAGTGTATTTTTCACATACAGTTTTCACAAACGTGTGAGTTCTTCAATTAAACTCCAATGCACACTGAACAAGCAAAAGACACAAGATAGTACCTTTACTAAAAGAGTTAGGCTAGTAGCCTATATACAGTGTGCACGCGCAATTACACAAACGTTACAGTTATTGAAATAGTTTTAAGAGAAGTGTTTGATTTTATGAGATATGCTAAATGTTTTGCATGTTTTGTGTGTATAGTTTGGAGAGAAAAAAAAAACAGCCATAGTTTCAGAAATTTGGTGTAAGCAAAAAATAAGCTGCCAGTAGGGATGTAACGATTCACTGAAGTCACGATTCGATTCGATTCAAGATTTTTTTTTTTTTTTACAAAATGAGATTGAAGACAAATTATAAATTAAATGTGTCCATTTATTATTGCGTGGACAAAATACTGCATGTTTCTCTGTGAAATTGAAATATAACACTATAATAATATACTAATATAGCACTTGCATATATTATTGCTCTTTTGTTTTGATTGCTTCTGTTGTCCTCATTTGTAAGTCGCTTTGGATAAAAGCGTCTGCAAAATGACTCAATTTAAATATAATGTAAATGTAAATAACAAAACTAAATTGACATTTTAAAACAAGCCCCAAATCAAATAAACAAGTAACACAAAAAGTCTCTTCATATAAAAAAAAAGGCTTTGTCTGTGCTCTTTCCATTTAAAATTAGAGGCAACCACTGCATTTTAATCACGATCCAAACAAAGATGCTGCATACATGCAACATGAGCAGTTTTTAATCTAAATTAGATTGAATAATTAAAAAAATTTAAAGCAAAAACAGAATGATTTGACTTCAGTTTTATGAAACTATACATAAAAAATATCTGCATGAAACAGAAACAGACGAGCTGAACGAGACGCAGATTCACTCTCTGCCAGCAGGTGGAGCTTAAAGCGTTTCCTTGGTTTCTGCTGTAAACAAAGCAGCGCTGCACTTATGAACTTTAATATGTATTATACAGAGACAAGAGGAAAAGAAAAAATACCATCTAAACTTTTCTAAAGACAGTTAGTTCCCCTCAGACATGCATTCATATAAACTCCTCCCCCTAAATGAATCACGATTTGTTTAGCATCTGGTTTTTAGGGTGAACCAAACTTATCATGTCATTGATCACGTGTCATATAATGCTTGTCATTTTTCCCCCCAAGCTTCACTACACGCTATGTAACGTAGTAGCAACCTCTGGGCCCTATGCGCTCTGTCAGCCTTTCTCATCCCGTGTCTATCTGAGGATTTCAATCCAGCACTCTTTTATTATAATACATTCTGAAAGCTGATACTGAAAGCATTAATAGTTAACTCTTACAATGATTACATGTAGGAGGTAGGCCAATATAATTTTATATTATAAGCATCGAGTGAGTTATGCACAGCCATGTTTGCTCCGTTTATCTTCCCTTTCTCTCATTTTTACCACCAAATTGATCAACATGCCTCCCAGGTCCCAGCAGGGAGCACCTGTGCCTGCTTGTACTGAGAAGATGGACCACATCTCATCCCTGGTCTTCAGTGATGCATCTGAGAAGGAGAGTACATGGGCAACAAAATCAGAGACCAACGGCTGGGACCAGGCAGCTTAAAGCATTTATGCAGAATATTCATACGCTGAATAAATAAGCTTTCTATTGATATATGGTTTGTTAGGTTAGGATAGGACAATATTGGCTGAGAAACAACTATTTAAAAATCCTTAGCAGTGCATATTACTAATCAAAAAGTAAGTTTTTATATATTTACGGTAGGAAGTTTACAAAATAAATTCATGGAACATGATTTTTACTTAATATCCTAATGATTTTTGGCATGCAAGAAAAAAATGATCATTTTGACCCATACAATATATTGGCTTTTGCTTTTTTTTTTTTTTTTTTTTTTTTTGAAAGCATTGAACTGCATATGTTGACGGGAGCTGGAAATTCATTCGGATTCAACATTGCATCAATGCCACTTACCTGTATGATAATTAACTGCTTTGATGGCACATCAGTCTTTTATTTGCACACCTTGCCTCCTGCTCTTATCGTCTCCAAACAAGCATATGAAAAAGCTGAAGTGAAACCGTCTTAAAATAGAAGTAGTGCAACCGTTTTGGTTGAGCAGTAACCAGAACTAAAGCCCCTTGAAACGAGTTACAAAAGCCAAAATTGTGTCTAAAATGTAAGTCACTTAATATTGATTGACATGGCTGCAAGAAGTGATGAGACCAAAACCAACACATCCAGTGCAAGTAGGCTTTGACTATTAATTTTACTGAATATTATATTATTTATCTGTTAGATTACAGAACTTTTTGAGGGATATAGATTTTTATTGATTTAACTGACACTTCATTGTTTGCAGATGTTTCAGACCCCGTATTGTTTGCAATATTGAAGTGTTGAGTTTTATTTCTATTTTAGAAAATGAACATGATTGTTCTCATAAACCAGCTGTTTCTTGTTGCAATATTTAATTAATCCCTAAAAAAATAACTGATTGCGTTAGTTACTTTTTATGGAAAGTAAGTTATGTTACTTTTGCGTTACTTTTTCCTCGTCTGGGCTTGTTTGTTTTTAATGCAAAATGTTCTATTTTTGGCAAATGCAAACCAAAAGTGAAATGAATAAGCCTCAGGCTGAAGGAAATGTAAATTCACATCTGTACAGTAGAGAGCACAACTCAAACAAACATTTCATCTGTGCTGCTATTCTGGATAAGGTTGCCAGGTTTTCACAACAAAACCCACCCAATTGCTACCTAAAAAAAACACTTTTTGTACCAGGCTGTGTAAACACATTTTTTTCTGCTGTAATATCACGTTATTGGGGTTGCTTAAACCCGCCGACATGAAAAACAACCCACGCCAACAGTGTTAAAGTACCCAGTTCCGTGGGAAAATCACAGACTTGGCAACACTGATTCTGGATTGCATGAAGAATAGGACATGGGAGAAGAAAGAGCAACACTTTCTTCTCAAAAAAATAAATAATTAAATAAAATTTAGTAGTATAGTTGAATTGGATCATCGAAGGTCAGCAGTAAAATGGGATTAAATAGAGGATATTTATGTTAACATATAATTACTGCAGGTCTGGGTCATATTCTGAGTTTGCATTTCACTGTTTTTATTCATTTTGAGGAATACTGAATTTTTTATTTTTTTTTTGCGCAAGTGAGATGAGTAAATACATGTTCATATTTAGTCTAGAACTACGTAACATCATGTTCACACAGCGCACACAACGCATCTGCACTTACTCCCGATTACTCTCAACATGGCAACACAAAAGCTGTCAGTCAATACATGAGAAAAAAATAACAGGCGTTACTTATTTGAAAAAGTAACTCATATATTTTCTTGTACATTAAAAACAATGCCTTACTTTACAAGTTACTTGAAAAAAAGTAATCTGATGTAGCTCACATTTCTTGTAATGCGTTACATCCAACACTGATACCCCCATCCCCATAGAAGAGGTGTAAGTTACTGTATGAATCAACTTTTTAATGCCTATTATTTTTGAGTTTAAAGCTCAGATAAAGAACTATGTAGCCTATCATTCTACATTTCTCAGTAAGCTTTCCTGGACAGGAAAAAAAATGTAGAATGAGTTCTGTAAGTATTTTAAGATACAGAGACTGAAGAATATTACAATTACACTTTAAAATAATAAAAATAAAGAATTGACATTGTCCAATCAATAATGTATAAATCCTGCAACTCTGTGTCAGTTTTGGACAGCCTCCTCATCTCATCTCTTTAATATGAGGTTCTGAATTCTAGTTGAATAATGAGACTGATAATAAACAACAGACGCAGGATACAGATCATGACTTAGAACACAAATATGTATTTCTTACTATGAATTTAAATGTGAAACAGCGGGTCTGGAGTGTGTCCTAATGACACAGCAGGAGAGCAAACAGAGAGTCATTGTACAATTGCACTTCTTCAGAGGAAAGCTGAACACGTGATTGAAACCCCCACACACAGTGCAGGACGTCTCAGTGAGCATCTAACGAGATAGAAATGAAACAGACATTTTAATAAGGCATCAGAGATCGTTGGCAGGCCGTGACATGTTTTCATGCAATGGTGAGAAACTATTGAGTGCGGATGCACTCACTACAACACCTTCCCCTACGAGGAACTCGACAGCACCTGCTATTCTCATCTTAGGCTAGATAAATCTAAAATAATCTTCAGAAACATTCAGTCGGTTGAGCTCATGATGTGTGGACGCATCAAACTTAAACAACGCTCATGAAAAATCTTCAATATAAGAACTCAATACGTGGTTTTGTAGGCGCACACCTGTGTGAAGAAGCAGTTTCAGACCTCCGTGTTTGTTCCGCAGCCGTTCATATCCAGCAGCCTGTGTTTTATATTGTGGTTGGGCTCTGCAGGGTCTTACCGGCAGTGTGCAGAAGATGAGGATGGACTGTGCTCAGTGTTGATATGGTTTCAGATGTGTTAAGGCACAGAGAAGGACTCAAACACTAACATACGGGTCTACTAACGGCAGAGATCATCTCTGTCACTGGGACTACACTGAGACATTCTACCATTTCTTTTTTAATCTACTCACATAAAATAAAAATCTTTAACACTTTCTAAAAAAAAAACCTTTTAAAGAAAATAAAACACTGAGATCTGCGCAGGCGAATCAAATTCAACAAAATACACAAGACTGATTTTATGCATGATTTTGTGTTTGATGAATGAAGTCCAAATGAGATCAGAAACTACAGGTCCGTTCTCACTAGAATATTAGTGTACTACATACTGCGTACTACGCTGGATACTGCTAGTTTTGGAAAACAGCATTGTGCAAATGTATTCTGCTACATTGCAGTCACATGATTTACCTCAGCAAGTTTAATTCAAGAAGTCATATCCCGTTTTTATCTAGGTAATAAAAATGGTATTTTTTTAATGCAGTCTGTAGAAATATCTCAACTTTTTGGTGTTTATGTATATATTGTGAGGTATTTGGTAGTATGCTATTCATCATAGCATACTTCAGCAACATACTTCTGTAGTATGCACATAGAAGTTTTCAGTATGCACTAAATACGTGGATGATTCATCTGGAGTTTTGAGTTCGGAACCGCATGCTAGAATACTACTTTTACTACTTCATGTCTATATGTGCCAGAAATGGTCCATTTCCATGACAGATTAACCCAGATTTTTATAAGTATTCACTCAGACTTCCAAAATTCTATTTTTTAACTCAAAACAATCTATTTTTTTAAACTGTTGTTTTTTAAACAATTTATATCTGAGACGAAATCTAGACTTTGCTGAATTAAATGCATGTTGAGGTCATGTGAAAATGTAGTACGCTATGTGAAATGTTACAGCATACTGTGTAGTATGCAGTAGGATAGCTTTCCATTCCACACACTGCTCAGGTCTTTGCTGACATCCGTCTTTTATATGCTGTAAGCAGAGATGAAGGGCACTGAAGTATGTAGTATGCAGTAGCACTGAGAGGCCAGCAGAGGCTGCCGCTGCCGCTCTTGTTGTGAAGTTCATGTTCAGAACAATGAGTCGAGGGAAATACAGTCTACACGTTTGCAGTGTACATGTCTGCTGGTCACTGGTGCGTTTTGAAGGGATAGTTCACCCAAAAAAGACAATTCTGTCATCATATACTCGTTCCAGACCCGTAAAGACTTTTCAAAATGCATTTTGAATGAAATCTGAGAAGTTTTCTTGCTTGCGTTGAAAGTCAAGGTAACCAAAACATAAAAGAGGTATGGCCATTTGATATGATGAACTGCAAACTTTTTGTACTTTTATTTACATCTAAACAGGGATCGACACATACACAGAGCACATCAGATATGGTAAACACGGAAGCTTGTTTTACAACGGCTTACAACTTTTACAAGTTTTGGTTACCTGAAATTGTCAATAGGGGGACAGAAACTGATGAGGTTTATTACAAATAAAACGAAATGAGTTTTGAATGACGTTAGGGGAAGAAAACAAACGGTTTTTAATTTTGGGTGAACTGTCCCTTTAAATGCAGTGTGCGTCTGACTTCTGGCTCAACCAATGGCATGACTTCAGGGCAAAAACTACCTGTAATAATCTGTTTGGCAGAGCACTGACTAGTTTTTCTGAAGGTGGCGAGTGCTTGTACTGGTCTTGATTTGGTGCAATCAGAGGGGCATAAACGTCACACTTCTGCTTTGAATTAAGAGCGCTAATGTACAGTTGCAGCTACAGAGGTTCAGGTGTCTGCGTCCTGGGGTGTCTTTTGTGGTCTTGCTGCACAGTGTCCGGGAAGGGTTTGAAAGGTGGAGTGCACAATTATAAAAACACATGTTCAGCACACTGAGCCGCCCCTCTGATGGCTGCCGTCGAATATGAGGAGGGACAGATCGAGTCACGGCACAGCTTCAACTGCCAAAGCAGTTCCCTTCTTCTGGTCGTTTACAAAAATACCACTAAAATTGTCTAAATGTAGCTTTGATGAGTTGCCGATGAAAGCTGCCATCTACACATGCAGAATGTGACCCAGAGCAAATTCAGTCCATCTAAAGCAAAGAAGTTGAGGGAATTTCACTAAAAGCGTAAAACGTTGTTGTTGAGAAGCGACTTCTTAAGGCAAGGACTTAACAGGAAGCGCGACCGGCTTCATGTGGACAGCTCTGCAGCTCTCACTTCTGCCCTGACAACAGCGCTGTCTCTCTGTTACTATGGAGAGGGAGACTATGGGGGCGGAGCCTGCCGAAGTGATGAGGAGAGAGTGTTTGTTTTTTGTTTTTCAGTCCGTTTCTGGAGATAAAATCCAAATCTAGAGGGAAGTCCCAGGCTGCTCCTGTTCTGCATAGTTAGCATCTGCAGTCAGCAGTGAAGGTGTCATCAGCACAGGTGTCTGGATCTACCACAGCTCGGGGTTTTCTAGTTTGAGGAAGCCAGGGTCCTTGCGCAGTTCCCAGTACGTGTTGTTAGACACCCATCTCTCCCTCTGGTGACTGTCCATAACCTTCCTGTTACACAGAGGAAGCACAGGTTAGACTCACATTTGGTTAAAAGGTGCCATGTGTAAAAATTGAGGTAAAAATATCCAAAAAATGACCTACACGCATCAAAAGAATGAGAAGAAATAAGGGCGATGATTTCATTAAAAAAATGTCAAGTTATAGTGCTGCAGAGATATCAACCTTAATTAGCATTAGCATTACTAGCCACGGCCCGACAGGTGTCGTAATACCAGTTTCGGCCATGGGGAGGCGGTATGCGGGCAACATAACCACCAGCCAACCTTCAATACACGAATAACTCGCACGGCTTGTGGGCGTACTTGAACCTGATGTCAATCGTGTGGAAGGTACAGCCCACTACTTCATTTCAGTTCAGGGAAAGAGAGCGGAAGGATGGCTGAAGCCCTTGGCAAGAGACACCTACCACCACCACCCGCTACAGGGAAAAACAACCGCCCTCAGAATCACAAATCAAATCCGATAAGAAAAGGAGCCGAACCAGAGTAAACATCGGCACTACTTTCCATCGCTGGAGACAACTGATGGACTTGAAAGAAATGAGGTTCGACTCCGAACTTGCAACATTTCTTTTGGATTGGTAAGTAAGATGCTGTTAGTATTTCGCTAGAAGTTTGTTTTATATGTTTGCGTATTTTTTTCGGGAAGTTATAACCTAGAAATGTATCGAAGGCTGTTCGATAAACGTGCTAATGTTAGCGATGGCTAACCTTAGCTGCGTTTGATAATTAGCTAGCTATAACTTACCCACAGATCCGATCCGGTTTTCACCTGTTATCTACCAAAGCCCGTCTCTGGTACAATTTCGGGTATGCTACGCTTTTTTAATATTTCAATTAAGTTCAATTATTGTGATTTGATTTAGTATTGACTCATGTGGATAAATATTGGGTACTAAAGGTAGGTGTTATGTTTTCTAAAAAAAAAATAATAAAAAAAAATCACCTAATGCTGTAAACATACAGAGAGTCCTATCAGCCCTATTGACCTCTTAACGTTGATAAAAAAACACTGATTGATCGATATTATGTATGAGGAATACATTTTAGTCATTTGTAGCCTACTGTATCTTTCCACAGTGTTCGTGTTTTTTTTACTATAGTAGAGATGATCGGTTCACGTGCGCTAGGGATCTGCTGTGTAACATTTACAAGTGCCAAAACGGTATTGTTTGAATTGCGTCATAAAATTGACAGAATCTGATATTTTTTTTTATATCATAACTAACCTGCTTTGTCTAGTCTGTTGGTCTCCGTGTCCTCTTTGTTTCGTGGGTTTTCTGTGCGTGAGAAAATTGATGTGTGGCGTGAAAGCGTGTGAAAAGAGTCAATTGCGTGTGTCTCACGGTGAATGCTTGAGAGTTGGCAGCTCTGGTTACGTTGGTTGGCGCTAGCTTGGTCAACATCAGCTGTCTGATGTTGACCAATGATGTTGACAGAATGCTGTCTGTCAAATTAATTTAATTCAAATAATGTGTATATACAACTCAAAATGTAATATGAACAAACGAATATGAACATATTCACTGGTAAAGGTGAAGGGGAGTAGCTTGAAGATGTCATGTTTCAAAATCACTTGACATCACCCAACGTTCCTCTGGAGGCAAAACGTCCTTTAGGCTTCGGCTATGGCTCTAGGGTTGTTGTTGAGGTAGGGGCGGAGCATAGAGACTATGCCGTTTCTCGTTTGTTACTCTAGAGTAGACCAATTCACTTTATTGAGGCATACTGCCCCCATCTGGTATGGAATGTGGAGTATGACTTGATTTTTTTGCCAAACATGACACATGGCACCTTTAAGTCTCAAATGTGACCCTGGACCACAAAAAGGGTCAAATTTTTGAAATTGAGATTTATACATCATCTGAAAGCTGAATAAATAAGCTTTCCATTGATGTATGGTTTGATAGGACAATATTTGGCTGAGATCTGAGTGCAAAAAAATCTAAATATTGAGAAAATCACCTTTAAAGTTGTGCAAATGAAGTCCTTAGCAATGCATATTACAAATAAAAAATTAAGTTTTGATATATTTACAGTAGGAAATTGACAAAATATCTTTATGAAACATGATCTGTACTTAATATCCTAATTATTTTTTGAAATTAATTTATTGTAGGCCTCGCTGATCTAAACTCATGCACTTGTGTTTTTGAGGAAAAAAACATTTGTGGATAATTTTGTACACTTTCACTCAAAAACTGAGATGAATTAGCTCACATGAGGCCTACAGTAAAATGGTTGTAAAAAGAAATTAAAAAACCTTTCATAATTTGATAACTTTTAAGACAAAAGTTCATATTGTCATATTAATCATTAAAATTAATCAAAATAAAATGCTAACATTATTGTGACTGTTGAATTTCTCTGAATTGCAATAACACTTCAAAGACATGTGGTTAATTCAGTCCAAATTTCAAACTCTTTGTTTGTTTGTTTTGTTTTAAATGATGAATTTTGCCCAAAGCCTGTGACTCCTCATTAAAACCAGAGAGCAGGGAGAGATCAATACAGAGAGAAGGACCCGTCTACATGACAGGAGTTCAATAGCAGAAGCAGAAGATGCAGGCAGATGAAGTGCACTCACTTGAAGAATCGCGGCTGGTGTCTGATGTTGTTCTCCTCCAGCCACTTCCTCCTGTTTCTCTGCTGCTCTTCGATTCTTTGTTTCTCAGCTGCTGCCATCTGGACATTTCCTTCCTCCAGATACCTGTGAGACACATTAAACCAGAGCTTCACCACAGATGATTACTCAGTGCAAACTTTGCTCCACTGGTTTCTACGAGTGTAGAAAGAGCTGAACTAAGCAAGAGACTCTCTCAGGGAGCAGGAAAATACATTTGAGACACTTTAAAGTGGAGTTTGATTACAAAGTGACATGAAGGACTAAGCATTTCATTAGTTCGAGTATTTTTACTCAAAATATCAAGTAAAACAGGTTCTGATCTTTAGGAGATGCACAGCACAGTTTTACCTGATTAGTGTTGAATTGGCCACTTTCCACTTTAAAATGAATCATATACTGTATGATCGAAAGAACATTAACACACGTTCCAGTTAATTTTGTTGAAATTATAACATCATATTATCACTTAATATCCCTAAAACCAGGATTATTTACAGTACATACTATTACAGTATTTATTAATAAGTTAGGTTTTATATATATATATAAAATTGTCAATAATATTTTTTCCCTATATTTTTATTTTAGTTTTAATTTTAGTAATTTTCAACTCAAAGGAAACTTCCTAATTTTCAAGTTTTGGAAGCTTACGTTTTTCATCTACAATTTATATTCATTTAATATTTATATTTATATTTTTTTAATATTCATTTTACATTTATACTTTTTATAGTTTTAGTTATAATAATTAACATTAAAATGCATTTTAAAGGTGCTGTATGTAATTTATAGCAGTCAGAAAATTACATACAGCACCTTTAAAGTCTCCTTTAGTGTTATTATTACTAAATTATTGTAACTAAAACTATAAAAAGTATTTTTTGTATGGTATATAATAAAAAATACCATGATACATTTGCAGATTTGTAGTACACATTCTTATTTTTTCGAGAAAATAAAGCTGGCAGCCAGTTATTCTACTTTGAAATTTGTGTTCCGTGTCGGAATGTCTGTTTTTGTTTTGCTCTGTGTGACTCCGCCCCAATAGTATTTCAACACCCACATTGTGGAAAACTCAGTGTACTGTAGCCATGGAAACCAGCAAATGAACTGTGCCAGAGATCACAGATTCTACCCCACATAAAACGCCTCTGCATCAATCTAAAAAGCTCTATGAATTGTAGTTTAGTATAGCCATGTATAAAATCAAATTGTCTGGGCCTCTACGTAATACCACCTCTTCCAGTCACTAGTTATAGTCTACATAGCAAGTGGTTTTCTGGTCGGTTTATTACAAAGGAACTGACTGGGATTATTCCTTTTCATGGACCGTCTTCATTGTTACTATGTTACTTTCATTTTGCGGTTTCATTATAAATACGCCAATACTGCATGTGTCACACCATTTCACTGAGTCTTTGTGAGCTGAGGTTTTCCTACAGCACAAACACGTGAAAAGCCACAGCTGTCAAAGCCTTTCAAAGATAAGCAAGGCTTTACGGAATCCTTCAAAACAAGGTCGAAATCATTGGATCACTCTCCTCTGCCTCTAAACTACAGTATGTTTTTATAGTAAGAGTGTAATATGAGATGAGACACTGCATGTACCTCTGGTCCGGCCTGAATCGAGCATCTGTTGGTGGCAGCAGCTCCTTCAGCTCAGGGCAGAGCTCATTGAGCTCTATAGCAAACCTGCTGAAGCCGTAGTACAGCTCATAATCTGTAGGCATAGACCCTGAGCACACGAGAAACACAAGAGAATCGTCAGTGTATGTGGAACATTAGCATTAGCATCACTCTCAAACACCCGAGTGCCTACACAGCATTAGATCTGCCTTCTGTTGTGTTGTGTAGGGTCATAACTGCAAATGACTGCTAAATCGAGAGCATTTACTATCATGGATATTTCCTACTGGCCATTAAAGTGTGCTTTATTAAATTTGCCCATGTATTTTCTACGGTGTTTGGGTAGTTGCTTGTTGGCCCAAGTCGGCCACTTGCTTTTTTTTCCTTCACCAGACAAAAATCATACATTACTGTTCAAAAGTATTTTACTTTTTTTTTTTTTTTTTTTTTTTACAGTAAAATAGTAATTAAGTGAAATAAATAAACATTTTATTACCTTTTATATTACATACTGTGCCAGTCCACTTTCTACTAGCAACAGGCTCATTGTTGGTGTTCATTCTGGACCCTGTGAGTGTAAATACCTGGTCTCCAGATGCATTTGGCTGAAGGTGGGACTCCACAGTACAGACCCTCATGCCATTTCCCAAACAGTCGGTGAATGACTTTTCCCTCCTGGTCCATCACTGATCCTTGCACCTCATTCACATTCGAGCTCCAGTAGTTTCCCTGCACACACACACACACACAGATTAGGGCTGGGAATCTCTAGACACCCCACATTTAGATTCTGATTCATGATATGATTATGAAACAATGTGTGCATGGCCTTCTGTTGCAAATATAGAGTGGATATAATTTTACCCATGCAAAAGTGGCATTTAAAAAAAATGTGTTCTTTTAAACTTTTTATTTACTAAAGAATCTGGAAAAAAATATCATGGTTTCCAAAAAAAACATGAAACATGACAACTGTTTTGAACATTGATATTAAACTTTTTATTTACTAAAGAATCTGGAAAAAAGTATCATGGTTTCCACAAAAACATGCATAAATTACATTGCATAATCCTAAATCATTTATCAAAAATTTGTAATTCATACAGCGAATAAATACAATTCACGATATAGTCAAATCAAATAATCAGTTGTCTACAATTGTATAATGTTTCAGGATATTCAATGTTTTTTCTGATCTTTTTGATTTTTTATTTGTTGTAATAATTTTTTTCAAATATTACTGATTTCACTGAATTTTTGATCATATAATTGTGAACATACATTCTTTCAAAAACATAAAAATATATATGGCCTACATCATAAAAATGTCTATTTATTTAAAAGTAAATTCTGCCCCTAAGTTCCTTTTCAAGAAAAATGGTCTGTGACCCTGTCGTACCACTAGGAGTCTTTCCAGTGACTTGAACAGTTGTCCTCTCAATGGCCAGCAGAGATAGGCTGCCTCTTTAAACGGCCTTGGCCATAATGTGTTTCGGGTGTAGGACTTGAGTCGCTTTAAAACAGGAGAAGCTCCTTTCTACACCTGCAGATGTAGTCCAATGTTGCCACTAATGAGAAACAGTTTGTAAAGCTGAGGGCACTTGCACTGTCCAACTAATGTCTTTAAGGAACACCAGTAATCACACAGCGTTCCCCTGTTTACCCTGCAAGTCCTGATCTGAATACAGGACTTGAAGTTCGACCTACAGTTTCCTGAATCAAAGTGATGGCCCTAATTTTCAGGACACTTTGGGAAGGCCTACCTCTGGAAATACCTGTCTCGGCATGTCATCAAATTTCCCGGATTGACTAATTATAAGAAGAGCATGCTTTCCAAATTTGAAAAAACCGTCGAGGAATCTGCTCCAAGATGTTATCAAAGGAGGCCATGTACAGAGATTTCTGTATCGCATTGGGGATCCTGCAATTGGGTCAGAACGGCGCTTTTCATGGGCTCCATCTCGTGGGGTATGATGTGAGATCTGCTGTTTTGGCATTTAAATGGCTTGGAAAGCCCCCTCTGCCCTCTTTCTCTTTGACAAATGCAAGAAGAGATTCAATTCTGTTTCTTGCAGTAAAGAACATCCATCGCCCTCTGCTGGACAATATCAAAAGACAACATCAGTCTCAGACGAAGATTTGTTCATCTGTGTACAACATGAACCACAAACTCAAAATCCTCCAGTTTCCTCACAAAGCTTTGGCACAATCCAGTGTATCATCATCATTGTGTATCTGCAATGATGTTCTCAAATGTCTGCAGGAGGCCATCATAATGTTTGCCACAGTGCTCCACTATCCGTGATGTTGAAAATTCCATCGAGTAGGAGCGTTTCTGGGCAACCTTGACAGCCTGCAGGGACTCCAGAAAAGATGGTCCTCTTTGTGGATTTTGAAAAAATGTGGCAAATCCAGAGAGTGATGCAAAAAAAAATTCTGCCACTCAGGCAAGCATTTAGCCCCCTGTGACAGCACCAGATTCAGTCGGTGTGCATAGCAATGCACAAACATTGCACTGGGGGCTATTGCTTTCACTTTGGCCTGCCAGACCATTGAGATCTGAAAGCCATGACAGCAGCCCCATCATAGGTCTGTGCCACAAGCTTGTCCTTAAAAATGTAGCCCTGCATGTTCTCATTTAATATTTCAAAAACGGACTGGGCATCGCCCCCACGAAACATCAAAAAATCCAATAAAGCGCTCCTGAATTTTTACCTGCACTATCCACATAGCGAACAATGACAGAGAGTTGGGCACAGGCAGGATATATATCAGTTGTTTCATCCACTGCCATCCAAAAAAGGAGCATCCTGAATTTCATCTCTGATTGATCAGAAACGGTTGGCTGCAAGAGCAGAGATCAAATCATTTTGATATAGTATGGGACATACCAGAAAACACAGTTGAGGACTCGAATTGTGTGGACAGGACAGGGTCATATTTAGCTAATGTTTCTGTGAAC
The DNA here is from genome assembly GCF_018340385.1 of Cyprinus carpio. NCBI lineage: Eukaryota > Metazoa > Chordata > Actinopteri > Cypriniformes > Cyprinidae > Cyprinus > Cyprinus carpio. The sequence goes on from NC_056605.1 coordinate 5,306,354, forward strand.
TCCCTGTTTAATTCCCCTTGTTGGATGATTCACCTACTCTCATCATGTCCCCTAAATGACAGCTCCTTCCGGCCAAGCAAGGATGGTGTCACATAAATAAGGCGGTTAGGAAGGCCCTGTTTTGTCTGTTGACTATTTCATTTTGTTTAGCCACTTGAATGCGAGCACCTTCATATTATTGGATGCTCAAAACCTGATCCTGCCCATGCAACTTAATCTTGCACATGCACTCACATGGTTCATTGCTCTTTTCATGTCTTTTATATGCCCTGTCAAAGTTAGACAGATCTCCAAACCCCACCTTGACCAAACAACACATCCGTGAGATGGTTTCATCAAGAGGCATGGGCCAGCAGTACATTTTATTGTTCACAGCACTTCCAGTCAGCCAGTTAACTTTGTCATACCAGGAGAGCTGAAAAGACCGGTTATTTTTCCCTATCTTTTGCACTAAATCAATCTTAGGTGTTGATTCTGCCCTGCTGTTTAATTCTAAGTTTTTCCTCGTAAGGAGCACTTTCAAATGGCTTCGCCAAAATCAGGTCGACAATATTAGCACCGTCTGCCATCGTGCGCAGTTTCACCCACGACGCTAGCCTAGCCTACTAACGTTATATGAATGAATGAAGAATGAATGAAGAATGAATGAACGATCTAAAAAAAAAAAATTAAACTCTGTTAAACTGAAACAAGGAATGTGGTGTATAATTGTGTGAAATGTATGATGAAAATCAAGCAATTTCGCCAAGCAAATTATAAAGAAATAGGTTGCAGCAGTTTTTATTTCGACTGAACTTGAGAAATCCGCGATGGGACTGAGCGCGAATAGCTTCAGTGATTCCTTATAGTACAGAATCGCTGTCAGTCAAAGGAGATGCAGTCTTTCGACAGACCCTCCAATCATCACGCAGAAGCTCGGAGTCCGGGCCAGCCCCACTCCCCATTCACACCCAAGAGACGCTGAGCGTCCGTGGGCGGGACATAATCGCAGCGTTTATCCAATGACCGTCTAGTTTCGAAGCGCTGAAAAAAAAACGTTCAAAGCAGCCCCATTGAAGTCAATGGACGCTGGGCTTCAATAGGGAAATGCACTGTGACGCTGCGGGAATGTATGAGAAGGAAATCGAGTCAGCCGACCTGCTATATGTAACTGATTCTGAACGAACTCGTCTTTGAGATGAACGTTTTCTAACGCATTTTTAGTCAATAAAATGTTAATACAATAGTACATATTTGACCATTAATTTTGTGACATTATAAGGGAAGCCGAGCTTCCCTTGCAGTCTTAAAGAAATCGCCACTGATATATATATATATAACCAACCCCAGACTTCTGAATGGTGGTGTACATTTAGTATAGAGCTCATTACACTGTTGGTTGTTTTCTTTAAATGTGATGTGTGGAAAGACAACTATAAGTTTGTCATTTGTAGATTTATTTACAATATAAAGCCCAAAAGTGTCAGTCTGCTTCCAAAGCACTGCTCTGTTCATTTGAGCATCCACAGTGTGAGATTACACATTTTACCATACAAACAATGTAAAATAAAGATTGTTCATTCTTTTTGGCTGTTAAACTTATCTGAAAACTCGACTGGACTAAACAAAAAGAAAAATTGGCCAGGCCAACATATTAAAAAAATTATGAAAATAAAAATTAAATAAAAATATTCATGAAACAATATAAATAATTATATCATGCCGGCACTGTACTTGTCTTTTAATAAAAATAAACTCAAAAATATGATGTCAGTATAATGTTATAATGTATCTTTATTTTTGTTGTTTTTTTATAATTTTAATTACAATTATTTTAATATAACTACATTTAACAAAATTTAAGACTAGTGGCCCCCTAGTAGTTGAGAACCACTGTCTTACCCATTTGTGATATATATATATATATATGCTGTTGCAGATGAGCACGTACCTTAACAAAGGTGAGTTTGCAGATGCAGGTGGTGTTGCGGGTGTTTCTGATCGTGACCTCGCCGTAATGTTCGATCCATCGCCTCCCGCTCAGAATGTTGTGGATGCACGCCGTCACCTTGTTCCACTCATAGTGATCGCCATAACTGCCAACACATGCAAAAAACATGACACTGAGCGTCAGGCAGAGGAAGGGACGGATGCGGGGTGAATACATGGTGCAGAGAAACAGACAGGACTGTACCTGGGCAGCATGACATTCACTGTTCCAATGGGAAGAATCTCCATAGACTTTCCCCAGAACTTATTCTTCCATCTGACGTCTGACACATAGACAAACACTTGAGTGTGGTAATAAAAAGTCTCTGAGAGTTAAATATAGGAGTGGTATCAGTCTTACCCTGCCAGAAGGTGAAGTTCTGTGACTCACAGTGACAAGCGGAGATGGGCGGATGATGGCTCACCTGTACACAGACAGAAAGATGTAATCACCCGCACAAGTTTATCAATAAAGCACAGCAAGAAGCATTTCTATAGCAAAATTAATTAACATAAATTAATATTAACTAGATTTCTGTCATGACAACTCTCGGAGGGTTTGGCATGGTAATATACATGACAACGTTAAGGGTGTCATATGATGCAATTTAAAATTTTACTTTCTCTTTGGAGTGTTACAAGCTCTTGGTGCATAAAGAAGATCTGTAAAGTTACAAAGACTAAAGTCTCAAACCCAAAGAGATATTCTTCATAAAACTTAAGACTTGTCCACGCCCCCCTGAAACGGCTCGTTCTAACACGCCCCCACATCTCTACGTTACTGCGTGGGAAGATTTGCATAACGCCGCCCAAATGTTCACGCAAAGAAAGAAGGCGTAACTTTTATTCTCGCTGTTGCCGCCGCCGCCATGTTGTGGAGACGCTGTGTGATTCATTGTGAAAGCGAAACTACTTTGTTTGGCCTTCCAAAAGAGGACGATATCCACTTAGTCATACCTGGAGCTGATCCGTGCTGGTAGCTGAGGAAAAACATCAACTTCACGATGTGGATCGCCGGATCGGCTTTCACCGTGGATGAAGTGGAGTCCAGCCTGGGGTCGTCACACATGGTTTCCACAAGCTCCTTCATCGAATCCAGCGGCCGTTCCTCACTCAAGCCGTGTGATGCATTTTATGGAGGACTGTTTCCTGAACCTGCAGTGTTGCCTACAATGGCTGTTTCTATTAAGCAGGGCATTTCCAACTTTGTCCCCAATGGATGCAACAAATGCCTTGTTTGTAATGGGTTTTATTGGTTTTGTCTCGCCGTGCCAGGACACGGCATCACAGTATGTTAAGGGGAGTAACATTTCCGTCACACGCTGCACTGGATAGCTGGCCAATCAGAGCACACCTCGCTTTTCAGAGCGATGAGCTTTGTAAAAATCGAAGCGTTTCAGAAAGGCGGGGCATAGAGGAGCGAGAATAATGTACATTATGTGGAAAATAATGTGTTTTTTTAACCTTAAACCACATAAACACATTACATTACACCGAATACACAAAATAATGTTCTTTTTAGCAACATCATATGACCCCTTTAATATGTTTGGTATTGGCAGACTAGATCTGCTACACTGTTGCTGTGGCAGAGCAAGTACCGAGATTTGTTACTGCCAACACATCCAACAACATGTTGCTCTAAGCATGTAAGAAATACTGCTGCTGCACATATATATATGAATAACCCCCATATAGCATACATGAATCACCTCGTAGCAGATCTGCACAGGTGGAGCTGGGGAAGGTGGAGGGTTTCTGAAATGTTGAGCAGCGCTCATTGGCTGCTGATACAAAAAGAACCAATCAGCTGGGCCATGTGATAGAGATGCCATTATGTCAGATTGAGTTAGACCTATCGGTAGGGATGGGTACTGTAATCTGGTATTAAATGGGCCCCGGGGCTAAATTATGAAAGGCCGGAGTATCTCAGGTCGTCCTGAAACCGAGGCATGGTTATATACCTAAGGTGAACTCTACTCCATTCAGGGCACAGGTCATTACACTCTCTGCGCTTCCTCCCTCAGAAGAGGACCAGGAGTTGAATTTAATCTGCCCCGTCAGGGTGCTGAAAGTTTACATTGAGCATTCTGCCCCATTTAGGCAGGCTGAAAAGCTCTTTGTTTGCTTCGGTGGCCATGCTAAAGGGCATCCAGTCACGAAGCAAAGACTTTGTAAGTTGATAGTTGATGCTATTACGCTAGCCTACTCTTCCTTGGGCCTGCAATGCCCCATTGGAGTATGAGCCCATTCAACTAGAATGCATCACCTCTTCTTGGGCATGGTCTAGCAGAATGTCCATTGTTAGGTCTTATAGCCTGGATGTCCCTGCCTGGGTGCTGAGGCTGTGCAAGTCT